>NC_043989.1:19877666-19955166 GCF_902150065.1 Myripristis murdjan
ATCTCAGCTCACTGGCTCTCTCACATTGCGTCTTCTTGGCTTGGACCAGGATTTAGGATGCTTGAGAGAGAGCCAGCGTATACTGGGAAGCTGTGCTTCCCTCACAAGAGTCTCAGAGGAGCTGTACGAGTGGCATCTGCCAGGGCAAACACAGCTGTGTGGTTGTGGGCGTCTCTCAGGATGGGCTCCTACACCCAGCAAGAGGCCCCTCCTGGGACTGAACCATGGTTCAGTGCCTGCCCACTCCACTGCCTCTTTTCTATACAGCGGAGTAGGAAACACATGATACAACCATGAGAGAGCCTAGTAAACAAAAGCCCTTCCAGGATAAGCACACACGCTGCATTTTTGTTTTATTTTTAAAACTTGGTATATTTGTGTAAACTTGGTATATTTTTGTCCCAATAAGAGTGTTTATGTTGAAAAGGGGATGTTATGTGTAAACCGCACAGGATTTGTAAGACAATGGGATATGGATAAGCATGTGAGGATTATTGTTGCTGGTCTCACCCCTTCTGTTAAGAGCGCTGTTTGCACCTCTTCCTCAGGACAATATCTCAGCATGAAACACAGGAACATCTGAACGAAACAAGGCATCCTGTTATTCTCTCCTTAAAATGATGCCATTTTCTGTGCCATGTGAACACACACACACACACACACATGCACGCACGCACACACACATGCACACAGGCACACAGGCACACACACACGCACAATGTGTCCTCCAGAAACACACACACACATCCCATTGTATAGCTAACAGACTCACAAATATGACTGGAGTGTCCTGATCTGACAAGACACAAGTGTTATTACCCTCATAGATTGCTTTCAATGAAACAAGCCGTGCAGCTATTTTTGGAAAATTGGGTTGACATCCCCAAGGACATCCACCCCTCCTCTCCCCCCACCCCTCGCCCTGTGCCCCCGTGGCCTCTCTGCCATAGCTCTGCCACCTCCTTTCGACTCCATCGCTTTGACACTTAGCACTCTCATTATTCTTTCCTTTCAGCCATCATTTCAATTACCCCCAGAGCACAGAGGCCAGCCGCCTCAACCCGCAAGCGTGGAGCACTCAGACTGGCATAGAAACAAGCACACACACACGTGCACATGCACACACTCACATGTATTAGTATCTCTTCCTCTGTATCTCGTCCACAAACACACATGTACACAGACACAATTTGGATAACACATTTTAAGTGTGGGTTTCTCTCACATTTGGGTGCGCTGCTTGTACCAGTCGATCAATGAGAGCCTTTCACAGGACATTAGAGCCTGTGCTGGGTGTTGAAGAGCTCGGGGAAAACGTGCGCAGAGAAATAACACAAATATCCCCCGAGGACTAATATTTTCTCTCCGGCTGAGCTGAAAGACAGCAGGGAGAGAGTGACAGCTCTGTAAAACATCTAAACGCAGACGTGAAGATGAGTCTAACTGCGCTGTTTGTTGAGGCAAGTGAGAGCGTGACTGTGGATGCACTCTTGTGATCAAAGATGAAACAGTAACATCAAATCACATTAGTGTTACAGTGAGGTCTTTAAAGGTATTGTTGTGAGTCACTGACAGCTTTCACTGATTGGAGGAATTGGCCCTTTTAAAAGCCTTTTTGGCCACTTGCTTCATTACACTGATCCTCGCTGTGTAAGTGGCTTGACTCAACATTGTTACTAGTGGTCATCAATATGGGTTTTTCAATGGCCGATGCCAACGCCCTGCTCTCTCAACAAGAGAACAGGGCAGGCGATGGCCAGTATATAACGCTGATATCATTTTGTTGTTGTTGTTTTGCATCTAATGAAATGCAACAATTTAATAATAACAGTACTAAATGAGAAACAAAATTGCAGAACTTTGATGAATTTTTATAATAACTCTGATGTTGTTCTCTGCTGGAAGCTCAAGTAGATCTGCTCTCTGTCTGTAGCGCACTAATTTTAAATTTAAAAAATGTATTAACTAAATAAATGTCCTAAACTTCATTTAAAAAAAAAAAAAAAAAAAAAATTACTGCACTTATTATTTATTTATTTAGTATTTATCCACAGATAATGGGGAGTGCTAGCATTGCAGACATTTTTTGTTTATCAGTCTCATGAGCACAGATATAAGACGATGCAGATTATCTCAAAATGTTAGATATCAGCTCGATTAATCTGGCCTACTTCCAATTTGTTACCATGTCATTTGTTTTTGTATGTTCTTTTACATGCTGTGATACAACAGTGTGCAAAGAAACCGAGGCTTTATCATCCTTACTGATAAAGTGAAGCCTTGCAAAGCAAACAAACCAATCGAGACAGTGCTCTCAGTGAGTGTGTGTGAAATAGTTGTGTTTGAGCCAAGGCAACTCGCCTGCAGTGAGAGCAGCTCCCAAACCTGATGACATATTTATAATTTGTGAAGTTTGTACACCTTTCTTTGCTCCAAGTCCTTGGAGTAAAAGGACATTCAGTTACAAAAAACTTGAAAAGGAATCAGCAGCAAACTGGTTGTGGTAGCCTCCTGCTCGCCTTTGACGTATGAAAACAACAACAAAAAACCTTTCAGTCAGACGGCCATCACAGCATTGAGTTGGATCGAAAAGGCCAGATCAATATATTGTTGCTGTCAGGAGAAAACCTTACATCTCAAAAAATGTCAGAAAAAAAACAACTTTATTTTTTGCCTTAGCAAACATGCATTTTTGAGTTTATCTAATTAGTTTCAAAAAGGTTTCCTTAAACTCAAGGTTGGACAGTTTTCGCCAACTATAGCAGAGTGCACAGGCCTTCAGTTGAACTTAATGCCTTGAACGCCTTTATTTTCATTTCAATCTCCCCTTATGTAGCTTCAAAGTAAGAGAAAACTTTCTTTCTGTAGTGTATGACAATGCCACATACATCTTCTGGGTGCAACTTCACTGAAGCTACATCATGTTTATATTAGGTGAAATATTCAAACCCAAGGTGCTGTTGTTTATAGCTGCACTATTTCATCAAGTAGAAAACATCAACATGTCTTCTGCAACATTTTAAACACATTTTCCTGTAATTCAGCGGGAGATATTTGTTAACTTTGGAGACCTTCAGATCTTCACTAGAATTTAAAATAAGGTTTTGTAGATTTGAACAAAGCTCCACTACACAGCAATGGCAAACCTACCAAGGGGAGAGGCAGACTTGAAGAGGTTAAAACACAAAACACCAAAACTCCAAAATCACCAAACTCAAAGTTTTGGAAGTTAGGAAGTTTCATCTGACAGCAACAAAGAGTAATAGGTTTCTATAGGATGTGGTCTCAAGTTGAGACTTCAGCTGGCACCCTATGGCTGCCAGCCTGCCATAGATCATTGCGGTAGGAGTTTGATACTTTATAAATCACCGGTGAGAGAGAAGAAAGAACAGCTGCAGCCACATTCACACCATTGATCAAAACAATGACAGGCACACGCATGAACATATGCCTGCATATACCCACAAACACTTGCACGCATAATGACAAATGCATGTGTCAGTTCCCCATCCGGAGACACACACACACACGCACACACACACACACACACACATATAAAGAAACTCTACCTTAGATATGAGTGACTGTATGCAAAGGAAGGAGCAGGGTAATGAGTGTGAGACAGGAAATCCCTCGCTGTGGGTGGAGGCTAATGAAGGCAACACGAGGAGAGCGCCTCTGCCCTGTCAGACTTGCTGAAGTTTAGATATGAGTCACTCTGGACCCAGGGCAAAGGCACAAACTTAAAATGAAAAACTACAACCTCCCCCTCAAATCCCCCTTTGGAGAGATGAGGCACTGCTGGTGGATAAATGAGAGAACGCTTAGGTGTCCTGGTTTGACATACTGGCTATGCTGGTGGCATTATACGTAATTCCTGCAAGGAGGCTGTTGGATTTTATTTGTTTAAGTTTGCTGCATGCATGTTCCAAGACAATTACTGTAAAATAAGGCCGCTTTGTGCGATGTTGCAACTGCGCTACAACAGAGATAGTACAGGGAAATGTACCCTTGGAGGATTCTTGGTATTTGTTGATATGAATTACATAAACAGGGCCCTCTTCAACTTAACCCCCCCACGTCCCACGTCCCACGCCCCCCTCGCCACCCACCCATCCTTTCCTTCTGCTCTTTGGAGTCTCTGAGAGCCACAAATCAGACCTTTTGAATATAACATTAGTTATGCACTTTTGGTGTCTCAGCAAGACTGCCTCCAGACAAAATAATTCATGCTGTCTGATATTGCAAAGTGACCCTGTCCCAAGCAGGAATGTGTGCGTGTGTGTGTGTGTGTGTGTGTGCATGTGTGTCCATGTGGGTATGTGACAAGCACAGGCTTAAGGCCAGGAGCATAAATATATTCCCATATGACTAGAGTAAAAATATATACACACAGGCACGTGTTCAATCACACACGCGCGCTCACACACACACACACACACACACACACACACACACACACTAATGAGGGCCAACATACTGACAGTCAAACATCACACAGACATTTGATAATGTTAGATATAGTGGTTTGTGGTTGTGGTTTAAACCTCATGCAGCACAGATCCAGAGTCAGACAGACTCTCTAGTCCGGACTAGATCAGTAAATAAAGACTTGTTTTGCTAACCTCCTAACCATTACAGGCCCGCGGCAGGAGCACTTCACCACAGCATACAATGTTTAATTTCCTTTGCGGCTCCCTAAACAACTATGACGGACGGTCTTGAATACTTGCCAGTCCAGTGGCATCTGGGAGCCCTGGTTGGCCCCACGGGCTTCTGCATTAACTGACCAGAACAAAGAGAGATGACCCCCTCTTCACTTCGTACACACACGCACACAGCACAGGGGCCTCCTTTGTGGGGCCAACAGATTAACTTAGTTTCAGGGAATATTACTCAAATAATACTAATAATGTTTGGATTCAAGCTTCTTAAGACTCTCCTCTCAGACCCCTGAGAACATGAGGCTCTGTTACTTATCCCCTCTTACTGCCCTGAATCCAGAGGCTACAATGTTGGTATCTCTGTCTTTTATATCAGGGGAACAAATGGCGCAGGAGTTCAAAACCTACCAGTTAATGGAGAGCATGCTATGTTATGAAATATGATGCAAATTCACACCATTTCCATGGGCAATTAAATTAATGGGATTACATAAACAAATGAAGACTGAGAGTTTAAAAATGCTGCATTAACACATGAGGGTGTGGGTGGGGGGGTCTTGAATTATTTAAGCCTAGTGAATGACATCTACACAGTGTATCAAAGCTCAGCTCTCCACTCAGAGTATGGGGCCAATTCAGAGCTATCCAAGTGGCTGTCCCAGTGCCAGCCATGTAGCAGCCAGAGCCTTTAAGCACTCCCTGGGTGACACTTATATGATGGTAAAATATTTCCTCCAACTCTCATTAACTAAATGAGTAATCTGCAGAACTGGTGACTGGGGCCTTATGAAGTGCAGAAGACGTTTATGTTTCTAAAGGTCCAAAATAAGCTTCATCAGTGCAGTACAGGTGACAAAATAATCAAAGTGCGTTATTACTTAAGGGAAAGCCCACTGCTTGTCCCGGGACAGTTACATTATGATCTGGCCAGGTGAACCTACCTATGGGTAAGGCGAGGAAGAAGGGCAGCCAACAAAGCGTAAACATGCCGACCACAACTCCCAAAGTTTTAGCCGCTTTCTTCTCCCGGGAGAATTTCAGAAGTTTCACTGTGAGGGAACTTCTGGCTTGGTGCGCGCGGCCCTTGCCGGTAGTGGAGCTGCCACCGGGGTCCTCCTGCACCTGAGATCCCTTGTGGATCCTGAGGGTCAGCTCGCTGGAGTTCATCCTCTCGCGCATCACACCGGCCTCCAGGTTCTTAGTGGTTCGTTTGGCGACGATGTACACCCGGCAGTACATCGCCAGGATCACCACGAGAGGAATGTAGAAGGAGCCGAGGGAGGAGAACAGCGCGTAAAACGGCTCCTCCGTGATGGGGCACTCCTTGTCGTCCGGCGACGGCGGCTGCTTCCACCCGAGAAGGGGTCCGATGGAGATGACCACCGACAGCACCCACACCCCGAGCATGGCCAGCAGAGCCCGCTTCTCCGTCACGATGCCCGGGTACTGCAGCGGGTGGCTCACTCCAATGTAGCGGTCGATGGATATTACGCACAGGCTCATGATGGACGCGGTGCAGCACAGCACGTCCACCGCCGCCCAGATGTCACAGAAGATCCTGCCGAACACCCAGTAGTTCAAGATCTCCAGGGTGGCGGACACCGGGAGCACCGTTGTGCCCAGGAGCAGGTCCGCGATGGCCAGGTTGATGATGAAGTAGTTCGTCGGGGTCCGCAGGTGCCTGTTGCACACCACCGAGAGGATGACGAGGATGTTGCCCACGATGGCGAAAACGATGAAAGCCCCCAGGACCAAGCCGAGCGGGATGGCCCGGGTGAGATCCACTTCACCGAGCTCCGTCCGGTTCCCCGTGGAGTTGGAAAAGTGAAGCCGTGATGTGCCCGCTGCCCCGTCGTCAAGTTCCGAGGAGCCATTTTTCCACAAGTTTGTGGCATTGTCAATGCTCAGATTCATTTTGATTCAAGAGGTCCTCCATAGCAGGTTTCAGATCACTTGTAAGGGGAGCTCACGAAACAGCGTGACAAAATAAATAAATAAGCAGACAAAGTGGCATCAATCTGCATGGTTTACTCGTATGTACCCTCTGTTAGCAGGTCCATGCGCTCTCCAACAAAGCGCTCAAAAATGATGATGATAAAATTAATTATAATAGTAATAAAAACGAGTCAAAATCGCAGCTGCGCAGCTCTGGTCCGTCCAGTCCCCATGCAGCGCAGCTCTCTCCACTCTCTACATTAAGGGCTCACTGGGGAAGCGAGGGGGGCAGCAGTCACCTCCTGCGTCCTCCCGCACCGCGCAGAGCTCTGCCACATAAATGGACAAAACATATAGGGAAACATAAGCATATGAGGCGCGCATGACGCACTGCCCTCTCAAGAGCCACAAAACGCTGCAGCACAGGCAACGCATGTATAACCTGGATCATATTACGCACAGATTTACTCTTTGGGATGGAAAGGAGGATGCATGTTTGTGTTTGCAATTTTGCGTCTTGTATTTGCTCTGCTTAATGTGGGAGGGGAATGAAAAGGGCAACTATGGAGGGGAAAGGAGGAGGAGAAGGGGGGTCTTTCCAAAACATCTTGTCTGTCTCAGTTGTAGTAGCCTCTTTTACTCCAACAGGTCCACATTCCTAAATAGTGCTTTTCTGAATAGACCGAGTGCCACCTGTTAAACCAAAGTGGCGTTTACAACTAATGATGAGAAAAGAGTGAAAGAAGAGACTGGGACTGAAAGGTCTATTTGAGCATTTGCCCCAGTGTAAGCTAAGCCTTGAAGTAAATCTCTGTGGCTTTGTGTATCTTGGCATTGGCCTTGTTAAAAAAAAAAAAAAATGCTACAAAGGTTAACCCTCCAGTGTTAGAGATAGGAAGTTTAAAACTCAATAACAAAATCACATGAAATCCATCTCCTATGTAACAGGTACTTGTGTGAGGCAGATTCCTATTTTTGGTCAAATATAGACGTTTCCTCAAAGTAATCTTATCTTGGATGTTGGCACAGTTGGAGGGGAATGGCTGTTTGATCTAATGGCTCCGGTTAAGCTCCAGACCTATCCACACTCTGAAAATTATGGATCCTCAAAGGTTTGGATGCGGTTTTCAGATGAACCTCTAATGTGAAACAATCAGTTTTAGGCCTTTCAGAAAACTTTCCTGCAGCAGCCTTTGCCATCATTCTGCAATCTAAAAAGAAAACAAGCCTCTCTGAAGAGTCTTTGTCAAGGTTGGACCTAAAGGCGATTTTTATTGCATCCTTGCCAGATAGCATTTAAAAGCTCAGTGTTCCTCTGAAACCTTTGTTGAAATCAGTGGAATTTTTTGCAACACTGTCTCCACTTTTGGAGTTTTGTGTGTACTATCATCTGTTGTTGCCTGTTGTTGCTTCACCCAGTAGATATAATGTTTCCATGCACCAACATGTTTACAGTTTTTGATTGCTTTAATCATATTGATGTTAGAGTGTAATTTCCAAGAAATCTGTCTATCTCATCATCTATCTATCTATCTATCTTACGTTTTTGGACGTTTAAAATAAAGAGCCGCACTCAGATGAAATGAGCTCCCACAGAGCTTTCTGTATTTTTTCTGGATCCAAAAATTGCTGATTAATATGTAATCTCTGAATTCATGGAGCGCTGCAATATCTATTATCTCTGTAATGAATGTAAGGCACCCTTTAATGGTAGAAACTTTATTGGGTGTGAAATACGTGGATCTACTTCTTCTTCTTCTTCTTCTTCTTCTTCTTCTTCTTCTTCTTCTTCTTCTTCTTCTTCTTCTTCTTCTTCCTCCTCCTCTTTTCACTGCATCCTTGCTTTCTATCTGACTAAGGGACTGAAGGTCTTCATTTTTCAGTTGATTTGATTTTTAGTTGTGGACACAGAGGAAACAGCTTATGTTTAGCCCTTTTTGTTTTGTTTTGTTTACCTTTTTGAATCTTTATTCAGGGAGGGGTTTTGCTAGACATGTTTGCACATTTTCCAGCCTGCTTTACACCACATTCTTTACCACAGCACTGTCGCCTCAAAACTGGTGCTTATTAAGATGAATCTGCTTAATAAAAAGAAAGTTAACTGATTTGTTGCATGTTAGCTGCAAATTTTCAACTCCACCCTCTTCTTGTATGAAGAAAAAGCTTCATTGCCTTGTGGAAACAGAAGGGACCTGGAAGCAAGGGGAGAGGGAAGAAACGTGTCAGTGGTGTGAGATAAGCATTTTTTTTTATTTTATTTTTTTTACTGGTCATGCATTTATTCAGAAACAACAAAATATGTGACACAGGACAAGACATAAATGTTGGGCTTGTGTCACAACACAGGAGCCAACAAGCATCGCACGGACAAGACAGAAAATGTGATTTTTAACTAATATATTTTCTGCCACAGCCTTCCTTTGAATCAAGTCATTCTCCTCTGTTTCTATGTGCCATAAGACAATACACAGTCTCCATTTGTTTACCAATGTTTTCATCTTAGATCAGCAGTATAGCTGATTTTGAACAAGCTTCTCCTAATACCGTTTGAAGCTCAGCTCAAAACACTTGAACCCAACCAAACAACATGGGTAAAGTTAGCTTCAAAACACTTTGAGATTCTCACCCTCACTGTCAGAGAAGCCCTAGTTTTTACAGTGTGGGACAACATTCCTTCAAAGAGGATTATGAATTTGATGCCCACACAATCTCTCAAGCCTTCAACAGACACTGGAGTATTCGGGTATTATGACCATTTTTCTTAAAAACAAATCACCTGGAATCATAGCACTTCATATCTAAAACTGGACTTGAGCGCTGAGATAAAGTGCATTATACTGGCCATTTCACTTGATTGAATACTCTGAGCTTTCAAATAAAATAAAAGCTTTTGCTGCACAGAGTTTTTCCTGCCAAGTGCCTTAGGTGAGAGAAAGTGAAAGACAATTTCATATATTTCTTTTGAAACGCAACTTTTCGAGAAGGGCATCTCCTGTCTGTCTGAAATCAATAATGAAGATTTGCTTTGACTTCAAGAGGATCAACTCGCCCTCTTGGCCGGGCAAACAATGTCAATAATGAATTACATGGACGCAAGATGGAGGCAATTTGGTTTCTTTTTAAAGACATGGTTTTGCAGTTGTGTACTAGTTTAACTAGCTTGACATTTAATGTTATTTTTATCCTTTTTGCACCAATCATACAAGATTTAAAGGATCATTTCAGATTTTTCTGAAGTGGAGTTGCAATCTAAAGTTGAGAAAAGTCAGCACCGAAGGACGAGGCTGGCGGCAAGGTAAAGCAGTGAAAATATTCTGCATATAATGTACACTTAAATTGAATTTTTTTTTTTAGGTGTGCCTTTTTTAGGTGGCTAAAATACATTTTGCTTCTGCCCCCATCCACGACAGGACATTGTTAGATTTCCGTTCCAGGTTCTCTTGCCAAATTCTCCAAACTGGAAGCATGTCGGCCGCCATCTACTGTTGGTGATACAGCTGCTATGGGTAAGCACTCCATACACCCCCACTTCAAGACATCTAAAAAAAGCCTTTTAACGTCTGTTTTTAAAAGGCAGTTCCACTGGTGTTTCATAACTTAAACAGACGAATAAGTTTGTGTTTGAATGCTTTTATAATTAAATCTCGGTGTAGTTGTATAATAACGGTGACAGCAAAATATATTGCTAACACTTTCTGGCCACTGCAGATTCTTTAAATACCTAAAACTGAATTACAGGAACTAGCATTCAAATTTACAGACTCCTCCAGAGTGAGGGCAGCTTTGTTTCAGTTTGAAAAGGTTACATCTTAGAGAGCTATAAATTCATATTAAGGACTGTAGACTGAAATCATCTTGGAGACGCTCCAGACCTGCAGCATTAAGCTGTTATCTCTTGGCTGAGTGTTTTTCCTGCTGTGAGGAAGTTACAAGGTGAGAGGTTACAATCTGCCTTTGAGTAGCGTGACTGTGTCTGGATTTACCTCAAAGTGGTCGGGTTATGGTAATGCCATTCCTACAAACAGCAGGCGTTCAGCATGTTCTGCTCTGACAATAAATCCATTACCATAACTCACAAGGGATATTAGCTCAGATGGGATTGACCTGGCAAACTGCAGCAGAAATACTTTAACATCACTGTGGATCTGGGACAAGCTGCACAACAGAAGTTAGAGAGTAACAGTGGTGGATCATATTCTGGTTTGGGGCATACAAACTCATCACAGGAGGCAGTGAAATTTTCTTTGCAACAGTGAATATTCAAATGTTTCATGCATGTAATTACTCTCAATTAGCCCTTGAGAGCGAACACTAACTGGGAGACTCTGAAAACAAATCCAGTCCCTGCGATGCAAATGAGTCTGGCGGCATTTATTAGTCAGTGGTTACAGTAAAGGCTGTTCTTATTGTAGTCCAGAGCTCCTGTTGTAGTTGTGTGGATGTTTTCATCCGTGTGATTGGCAGACGCCGGCTGGTAGTAAAACCCACACACAGAGTGGATCTATAGTGACCCACCTGGATGAGTGGGATCAGCTGCCTGGCTGTGTGGAGTCTCTTCCCGACCATATATGGCTTATGTTGTGCAATGGGCTGAGAACCAGGAAATACTTTGTGTTGTATAACTGCCTTTTGAGCTTACTAATGTCAAATCATTTTGACACAGCTATAAAAAAGGACACAAAGTGCCAGCCGCCATCTACTGTTACATCACTTCAACCTTTCTTTGAGCATTTTTGTCACCTTCATAGTGCTTCGACTTGCAGTGCCATTTTGTGCTTTCCAACTTTAAATAAGAAGATACATTTTATAGCTTCATACCTCTACTGGCAATAACTGGGGCTTCCACTTATCTACAAGTCGTTTCCATTTATTTGCAAAGACAAAATACAAACTATAGAAAAAAATCACTGCTTCTTGAAATGTGTCAGACAACAAAGTTACAATCAGTTTGGCTAACAAGCATTTTTAACTGCTACCCTCCAAGCTTTTGTTCTTTATTAATACAACAAATTCCCCGAATGCCTCAAAAACACTAGAGGTACTACAGCAAGTAAAAATAAATATTCACTCAACCACAACTTCCAAATCAGGAAGATTTTTACTTTACTAACAAGACTCAGTTGGATAGCTTTTGTCTTTATTTAGACAAGGCAAAATCCCAAAAAACAAGAGAAAACAAATTTGAGACTATGCTGCTCAGCATGAATGTCTTGTAATGTATATTTGTTTTGAAAAGCCCTTGATACTCATCATACGGCTGCTGGATGGAGTCTGACTGACAATCAGAATGAAAAAAAGCCACATCTGTCTATCATTTTCTTTTTTATTTTCAGAGAGAGAGAGAGAGAGAGAGAGAGAGAGAGAAATAAAAAGGAATATGTGAGCAGAAAAACATCTTGTGAGAGAGACAGAAGAAAAAAAAAAACAGAAAGAAAACAAGACAAAACTGAAAGCACAGAAAAAAAAAAGTGTTTAGCGTTCCATTAGATGAAACCATGAGCAAAGTTCTCGCTCAAGCAGCACCATTTGTACTCCCTCCATAATCGCCCAGGAACGGCAGGAGCAGCACTCAGCGCACTGCAGCCGCTGAATCGTTATCGACACCAAGGCTCCAGGTTCACTGCTCGATAGCTGACTAACGCTCTCGTTTCCCTGCAAGTGGGACAAGAAAACAAAGAAATTTCTCCACGGGCATCAGTAAAGTGTTACATCATGCACAGGGCAGTATATGCCAAGCTACAGAAACTCGCACAGTATGGTAAGATCTGAAATATCTCCAAAACAAAATGTGAAGTGCATGTACGTCTGTGAGCTGAGCTGGAGCAAATGGGCCTACTTGCTGCTGCTCTTCAGTGTTACATAATGCCGGCTAATGGCTGAGGCTTTCATTTGAACTAAATAACTTAAATGGATATCAATAAATGAATGCATTTAATAATGAATTAAATCAATAAATCAACACTATTCAAATGTACTGTCTAATGGCCATAAACCCACCATGGGCAGCTTATACTGAGAAGTGTCAGTGGGAATGACATTTTTCAGCAGTTTTTGGGGGAGATATTTTTACAGGTATTATTTCAAAAGGTCCAGAACAACATTTCATCTGTTGTGCGATGAAACTGAGCCATTTGTCAGACCGATCATACCAATCTTATGTCATTATTTATTTGTCAAATGTGTCATCATCACTATTTTTTTTTATTAATTTGGTTCTTTACTGACAAAAAAGCCCCATGTATAGCATAAATGTTTGCCATATTAAAGAAATTCAGCCATTTTCATTTAGCTTTTGTAATGCGATACAACAGAATTCACAAAAAAGACTTGCTATGACAACCCAGCTACCATATATTAAGCTTTGCATAAATATGACACTTTGTCTTTGAAGGAATGCTCATTAGGCTAGCTCCATCAAAAATGTTGGACTATTCCTTTAAGTGAACCACAGTCCTCTTTTTCTGTCTTTACCTGCCTGTTTGTGGCTGTGACAGGCACGGAGAGCTGTTGCCACTTTTTCCTATAACCACACCGCAGAAGCTAGACACAGACACCGAACTGTCTGCAGTAGAAGCTAAATTAATATTTTGGCTTCCCCTGAGATAGGCATCAGGGTTTTTTGCTGAACGTTTCTGTTTCTTGGCTATTGTGAGTGACACAAGGTATTTTGGACGAGAGATCCAAATAGCTTTCCAAGCCTCCGAAGACTGTCATTTCAAAATGGGAGCTGAATTTAGATCATCATTTGGGACTTTGATAGGAATTAATTTAACAGGAAATGCAGAAGCCCCGTGAGAACATTTTTGAAAAAACAATTCAGTAAGACTGACTCATTACATCAACATAAAATTATTCCTTTCTTTGATGAAAAACTTAAATTTCCAGTCATTGTAAATAATCGCTTTTTCCTTGGCCCATTTAGGGATATACTTATTTTGATGTAGCAGCTGCAAAATGTATTCCTCCTGACAGTCTGCAGCAGTTGAGCGCCGCAGTGAATAGCTTAACACCCTTGAAGGAAGCTGCGAAGGAAAGTATTTTAGAGGAAATGAACAGAAACCATTTCCCTTCCCTCCTCATAACTCAAAATGCTGATTGTAGAGGTTTGGTAATGTTTCGTGAATGGAGTTCTGCTTATCCTGCGCTGCCAATGCCTTCTGCTGCATATGGCAATATCTCCAGAAATGGCAGATATTATGTAAACTGTCACAATCCTGACTACATATCATTTATTATAGTTTGTAATTTGTGCATTACCTATTGCCTATCTGACTCCTTCATCTTATGTCACACTGGATATTGCGTGTGAATAGGGATGGAAGAATTTTTCTTGCATTTCAGTTCCATATCCAATTTTTTTGTTGTTCGCGATGAGGTCAAAGGCCATGAGGGAGTCAGCAGACAGGAGCAGAATGAGTTTGACTTCGTTTAACATCCGGGCCGGGTGAATTATGTGGCTGCCAATAACGTTTCTCTTGTCATAATATAGAGCAGAATATTTGAGGTTTCTTTCGTTGGATCAGCTGTTAAACCGTAGGCACATTAGAGGAAAATGGTTTTCACGTTAACTGCTCTCAGCGTTGCAGACCACCGTGCAGCAGGATGTTTCAGAAAGTCCTTTTTCTCTTTTTTTGTGGTTTTTCTCCTTTCTTTTCATGGTACTTTCCCCAGCATTTTCCCATTTCTATAATATACATATACCTGTCAGCAGTATCTCGTTATTTGTGTGTTTATGTATAGTATTGTGGCATGCTGGTTATTGTTAGGAGCTGAAGGTTATTGTGTGTTGGTTATATTGTTGTAGTGCATCCTCCACAAATTTCTTGCTTATGCTTGGCAATAAACTCCTCTGATTGTTTAGTGCCCTTATGTGTCTGTCTTTTCTGTTCATTTGCTTTTCTCTAATTGGAATTCATGTTGTTGACACCGAAAACTGCTCTTGTTCTTGCTTTTGGGAGCTTGGACCGGGGCAGTAGAACAATTTGAAGACACCAAGGTCCGAGCGGGAGCATCGCGGCTTTGGGAGTGCTCAGCAGGCATCGATCAGTAAAGAGTAATGAAAGGGGAAGGAAATGGGTTTGATCAATGCCGCTCTTTTTGCCAGTGTGCCAGGGAAGAAGGAACTGTTTTGGCTGCACAAAAGAGCAGATGAATAGCTTCTCTCTTATTTGTAAAGAGTCTTGGGCACTATTCAGCTCATCTCATCAGATGATTCCCTGAAACACTATCTTTTTGCCCAGCTCTCTCCAGCTCTCAGTCTATCTGCCTCTCTCTCTCTCTCTCTCTCTCTCTCTCTCTCTCTCTCTCCCTCTACCCATTCCTGGCCATCTAGGATAAGTTATCGCAGCAGCCCACACTGTGATAATGACTGCCTGTACAGTTATATACACCGGGCTACGGGGCATTTACTGCTGCACATCAATACGGTACCTGCCCTGCTAGAAATGAACAGCTGGCAAAGAGATGATTTGTGCCCTCCCCGGGAAAAAAGTGCATGTCTTGCACTTTCTAAAGCACCATTTATATTTGACGAGAAAAGTCAGAAGAGGCACAGGCAGTGGAGAGCTACTTAAATTTGATAAAGGTCTGGCTTGATCCCTGGCTGACCCTGGAAAAAATGCCTGTTTTGGCATAATTAATGTGTTCGAATGGGTCTCATGACAAAGGCAAAGGCAGAGAGTGTGTGGGCTTGATGGGGCACCGTTGGGTTGTTGGTGGCTGCGTCCATCAGAGGGAATTGTTGGCCAGTGATGTTTAGTTTGAGGCTGGAAGTGGTCTGGCAGTGGCCCAACCGCGACATACACAGAGTGCTGCTGAGTGGACGCTTTAGCAATGCAGTCCTCCCCGACCATTAGATGATTGCCTGTGTGGTTTTGTAAGGAGAGCGGGACTTGTTACATCTTCGGTTGTTTCCCCTGCAGGATTATGCTCACTGGAACTTTGATCCACCGCAGACTACCGCAACACTCCCGGAGCTCAATAAAACTGTCCACTGTTTCACAAGTGTTCAACATGAAAAACGCCGAAGCAAACATAAACCGTCTCTGAGGAGAACATGTTCATGGCATTTGAATTAAATTGCTCTTAAAACCTGGAATGGAAAACAGTTTCCCATCTCCAAACCATCGCATTTCACCTCAAAAGGCAGGTTGTTAGCTCTGCAAAGATGTGATGACTGGCTCTATTAAGCTGCATGTTAGCAAGCCGCCTGTATTTTGCAATCATACTGACAAACACAAACCAAAGCCTCCCTCGTTCAAAATCAAAAATCTATTCACTACCCATCGGGGTTTTGCCGAGCGGTCTGTCTGAATATGAATGGGATTGAACCTGGAAGCGACTCGCAATTTGTGCCTGAGGACATTTGTGGCTGTGATCACGAAACAAAAACACGGTCTCCATGTGTGGAAGTGTCTTCATGTGCACGTTTGTATGTTACCGACATCAGATGGCTTGTTCCTTTGGCTCAGGTGATGATTGAGGAGTGTGTGGCTTTTAAAATGTGTGAGAGGATGCGCGTGACTGTGTGTGAGCTACACATACCA
This sequence comes from Myripristis murdjan, assembly GCF_902150065.1. Taxonomy (NCBI): domain Eukaryota; kingdom Metazoa; phylum Chordata; class Actinopteri; order Holocentriformes; family Holocentridae; genus Myripristis; species Myripristis murdjan. The sequence goes on from NC_043989.1 coordinate 19,893,811, forward strand.
AAAAGAGCCGACATAGTATTGATGCCATGAGAATAAGGAAGGATCAGACAAATTATAGTGTTCGTCTTTTTTGGGGGCACTACAGCTTTACTTGCTGTGATAACGTACAAAGTTTTGTCAATCACAAATCTCCACTATGACAAACTCAAAATGTTTTCCGTCTTGCTGCTTATGTTGTTCCTTTCCCTGGATCCATCAAGGAAATGAAAGGGGCAGGCAGGGGAGACCAATGGAAATAAATAGTTCTGTGAAATGCAGGTCTCTTTGGGTGCTTATCCATGAGGTGCCAGGGAGTAACGTTAAACTTGGCACAGGGTCTATGGTGTTAAATGAATTACTGTCAGTAAAAAAAGCCTCTATTTAAACTGTGCATTCATAATATACAGAGGAAATATTTATAATTTCCTGTTTGTGTGGTTTAGACAAGTTGGTGCGGATTTAATTTCAACTAGCTTAAAGAGAGAGAGAGACGCAGTAAAGCTTTTTTGGTCAATTTGTGCGCCCATAATGGAAAAACACACACACACCAAAGGGATAACTGTGAGGTGCTGCTGATCACTGGAAATTGACTTGGAAAAAAAAAGTGTCACACAGACCTCCTCCATATGTATTTCTCTTCATTTGGATAGCGTTTCATCCCTGGAGTTTCTTCAAGGTCAAGTAAAAGAGTTAAACACATTGTCACTTATAAGCAATAGAGGTGATACGATCGTGTGCAGCCGAGTTAGGCGGGGAAAAGACAATCAACAAGCAGCCAATCAAAACACTTACTGACAGTGACAGGAACCATATGGCTAATAGCAATGCACTCGCACCTCGAAATATCCAAAACAGTAAAAATACCCCGCTGACATCAGAAAAAGTGAAAGACATCGATCATACAAACCACCATAAATAACTAAATCTGAATATCCAACAAAGAGGGGTAAATCACAGGAAACGCTTTAATCTTGAATGAATACTCCAACAGCTTTGGAGTTGCTTCAGGGTTTATTTTTTCACAGTGACAGAGCTAGGCTAATGACTCCCATATACTTCAAGTCTTTATGCTAAGCTAACACGAAATGCTACCCACAGGAACTGAACCACTGCATGTACAGAGGGGAAAATGCCATCAAACATCTTGTCTCAGTCTGGGTATGTCAGAAAAAGGATGCTTTCCCCAAAATGTTGGAGTAATCATTTAAACTAGATTAAATCCACGAGATGATAAGGTTCTCGGATATTTTTGCATCTGGTAGTGCATCTGTGTTTTCAACGCTCTGCTTATTTTATGCACGTACAACTAAGCACAAGGGCAAGATATGAGATAAAGAACCAATTTAGTGCGACATGAAACACTATCTTTTATTAGGCCCTCTTTAAATAGATGAGGATACTTAAAACTGTCGTAAATATAATTATATTGACTGCAACCTCCGGAGTGGGCCGTTTCCCCTCAAGGATAAGTGCTTAGTACCACATTTCAGATTATTAAAGAATCAAACATCTTGGTTTCCTTGTGTGTGTAATGATGCACTAATAGAGCATTCAGGAGAGGCTAACTGTGTTTCATGGCAAATTAATAAATCAATAATCAGTGTTTACAATCGAGACTTTATGTAACTGTGCCCATAAATGTGACTTTTTCCTGTGGATATTAGGAGGGTAGTGGGTTCAAGTCCACAGGCTCTGAGAAAGATTGGATGCTGCCCTCTGATTGACTGACTTGTACTGATAAGAAATGGGCGCAGCTATCTGACTTCCCTGCTGATGGACCGGCTGGGGATGAAACTGGGCCTCAATCTTCTCTTTAACTCTCGCTGCCTCTTGCAGAAATCAAACTGCCTCTCAGAGCAAGCAGCACACACACACACACACAAAACAGCTCAGCCCCATGTGCTGGAGTTTATATTTGATCATATTTACTGCAAACCAGACACCGTAGGCACTACAAAATGTAACATTTTTTTCTGGTGTACGGTACTCGTCCTGTGTCCTGTGATGATTTGATTCTTTCTTGTGACAACGCGGTAATATTCTCATTTCATTCTGCCCAATCATAAGCTTGTCTAATCTATATTCAGACAACTGAAGATGGATCATGATATAACATCAAAACAAAGACATGCATGCAGAAAATCAGGAAATTTGATGCGAACCGTCTGATAACTGCAGAATGTTTTCATTGCCCTTGCAAATTCAGATTTTTTTTTTTTTTTTTCAGAAGCAAAATGCACCAAAGTGAGAGAGGAGATAGCTGCTTCGCAACACTTGGCAACATGTTCAGTGTTCAGTGACGTAAAATGAACACACTCATTTTCATTCACTGATCAAAAGAACAGAGAGGCGACACTTGGTGACACAACCCCAGTTAGCCTGCCATTCTGGTAACTTACTTTCGAGTTTGAAAGAAGTGAAAGGTGAGTCTGCCTGCGTCAATGGCTCTTGGTTTCTCAGAACGCTCTGTGGAAGCCGGTAAATACAGCCCTCTGCCTCGGGTGTTATACACAACAAACCACAGCAGGCTTGCAGGAAGAAAGAGGTTAAGAGGTTGAGATCGATGAGCAAATAACCACCTGCTGGAGTTGTCTACACCATTTATTTTTTTTATTTCCTCCCAGATGTAGAAACAAGATCAGATCATTCATTAAAGAAGAGGAACATTTTGCACCTTTTGAAATCAAGCTGCACTGTGTTCGTCCCATGCTTGTATTTCATTCTTCATCTGAAGTTGTTTATTTTGAGCCTCTAAACGCTGTCAAAAAGCTTTCCTCACTTCTGCTGGAAAATTTGGAAAATGCCATGTGCATTTAACAGGATTGCATACAATATGATTAAAAGCAACAAACCAAAGCACTCTGGAATGTACAGGAGGCCTTACAGATGACATATTTATAGAAAATATGAGGGTTTCTCTATGGGAAGAGACGCTCTTTCTCAGCGTTTTGCTCTGTTTTGTCAGCCCAGACATCTGACATCGAAAAAGGGTCTCAGAAAGCAGCAAGAGGTTTCTGATAATATGACCACGGGCCACAGACCCCATTGCAGCCAAGTCGCGACCACAGCGGACACCCTGTGGAGACAAAAAGAAGCTGTCAGCACGTGAAATGATCTTCTCCACATGGAAACTTCATCCTCTCCTTAGCCTCTGCTGCCTCCCTTAGATCCGTTTCCTCAAGAAGCAAAACAACACAAAGTAAAACAAACACAAAACACCATCCGCCAAGCGGTTGTGGTCTAGTTGGTATGCGCTTGTCCTAAACATCACCAGGCCTGCGGCTGTTTTCCATCACATCTCTAAAAGCAGTTCAGCGGCTCAATTGAGTGCATTCTTAATTGCAGTGTTAATGTTTGATTCGGCTGAGTCATTGGCTGGAACAAAAGCACCCAATCAATTTTCCGGACTGGAATGCATGTGTCATCAGATGTATAGGAAACACCCCTCAGGTATTGCTTTCACATTAGTGTCCCTTTAGCCTTCTGCCAGATGCTCTCCATATTGCTAAGATGTACAATATCATATGAGGTCTATATTGGACAGGGTGCACCTGTGAATTTGGCAAGGACAGATGCAAGAAGGCTGTGTGTGTTCATATTCCCATCCAGCCAGCTTGAAGTCCTCATCAGACCAAGCCTGAGAAGAGAGATGCTTTCCTTCCCTGGACAGAGTTATCAGTCCCAAAGGTAGGCGCTCGTATTTATAGCATCATATGCTTTTGCTGCTTTTATAAATCAGTGCCATCGGGAAACTTTCACAGTGTGTGGGCAGCAAGTGCATCTATACAGATGGGTCGATAAGCGGTAACAGATTCCATAGATTTGCTGAGAGAGCTGTGTATAATCATGAGGATGATATATGAGTGAAATGTGGCTGCTCTACACACTGTGGAAAGTTTCACTTGTTAAAGCTTCACTCACTCGCCTACTTTGGGGGTTGAACATGCAAAATCACACACTGACACTTATGTATGCGTATACACACACAAATACACACACACACACACACACACACACACACACACACACACGACTTTGTTCATGAATAGTGCACAGGTGGTACAATTTATTTCATGAATGACAGGGATTAGAAGTGTAAAGGTTAGGAGACACACCTGCAGCAGCTACAGCCAACAGACTTAAAGACTTTTCCATATATGAGACTCTCCTGCGTCTTGGACTGCTCCTTTTACAGCAAAAGGCCCGTCCATGGCGTTGATCATGTGAGAATCATTTGGGACGACTTGCCAAAAGAGATATGGAGGGGAAAAAGAGTCAAAATAAACTCAGTGGAAGTTTGTAAATAAGTCCCAAAATAATGCTTAACAGATAGCTCTCTTGACATCGGCCATGGCCAAGCCCCTGTGAGGAGGGAGATATTTTCATCCTGAGAATTGTTGTGGACCATGAGATCCTTCAGCAGGGAGGAGGACCAGGGACTCAGACAGAGTATTTCTGTAGATCACATAAAATAGGTCTGAAACCGTTCAAAACCACGGAAAGAGAGATGGATGAGTTGCATTCGCGGAATTCCAAAAAAACTGTGAGACAGAAAAGTTTCCAAACGACATTTTCAGCTTCCAATGGAAATGAATCTCAGGTGCTTTTCTTTGCCAATGGTCAAATATGGATGCAAACCTCTGGTTAATGCCTTTGGGTGATCTCTTAGTGGTTTAGACCTCGTCCCGCTTGAGTGAGTGAGGAAAAGCGCTTGGGCCATGAAACGCTGCCTACTCCATCCCTAATTTAGCATTGGGTCAATCATTTATATCTGTTCACAGAAATTAGAAGAAGTTACTTTGAGTACATTAGCAGCAATGCGCCCAAAAGAGACAAATCTCAGCTGGGTTTTGGATGTGGTGAAAGTGTGTGTGAGAGGCCACTTGGTACATCTAAATATTTAGAGAAGTTCAAATTCTTCCATGTTGGAAACACATGGTTGTAGTTAGGACTGAGAGAGAGATATTAGAAACGCAAGCACATTACAAATGTGTTTGCATATATATGATTTTTTATATGTCTGCAAGTTTGAGTGTGTGCATGTGTGTGCATTTGTGTGTGTGTGTGTTTGTGTATATGTGTGTTTATTGTGGATTGCTCAGCCTGTCAGATTTAATAAATGCCACACTGTACAGCTACAAATCAGTTTGTTATGCCTCCAGCAGCTACTGTCATCAATCCACTGCATTCTGCGACTTCATACGCTCTGTCTTCAAGGCATCAAAACTTTATTGGATTTTCTTCCCCTGCAGTTTCTAAAGCAACCATACCGTTTCATACTGAATTCATTTTCAAAATCCCAAATGTTTTATCTGCGTGTGTGTCCCATACTGAGGACTGACATCATCTCTGCTCCACCTTTAAAACTCCATTTGGGAAACTGAGTGACTGACAGAAAAATAATAATTATTACTCACTTGAACAGTGTCTAATGAGGAGAGACACACAACTTTAAGACTTTAATTTTCCACCCCCCCCCCCCCCTCCACCCCTCCCCATTACACTGCTTCTCTTTCACCCTGTGCCTTCTCTCAGTCTCTGCTGATTTCACCACAGCCTGCTGTCTTTCCCACTCTCTGTTTTCTCCTCCATTTGGGAGATGTGTGCTTATGAAGCCATTTTCTTAATTAGAATAAAAAGGTGCTGTTCAATTTGAGCTCAGGTAATGGATCAATGCCCTGGGTGATAGCGATGAGGAACAGCTAATTTCAAGGAACATTGGTTTTTGGAGAGCTGACAGTGTGAGGTTGAATAACCGGGGTTTCATTCTCATTAACAGTGTCTTTGTAATGAATTTTTGAGTGAAAAGGCTTGAATCAAATATTAGCCCGTTTCTTTAAACTGTGTGAAAATGTCTTGATATCTTGCCGTCATTTTCACTGGTGATACTCTGTAAATCATGTGCCGCATATCAAATAAAATTAGTCATGCATCAGTTTAACCCACCTGAGGAATACAAATATAACTGACCTCTGACCTCCCTGCGGATGCAAGCAAAAGAACAGAGACCATCTCATCTTAGATCGATAAATTATCATATTATTATACTGAGAGAGTTTTGAGTACAGAATATCTAACTGTGGTAATAGCACGTTGTCCAAAACTTTCTGAAATGTGGTCACAGTGGAAACAAGCCCTTGAGAAATCCTGGCCGCACATGTGATTGATCTGATAGTTTCCTCATCTTAGGAGCTGAAGATGTCTCTATTACACAAGACCATGATATTATCACAACGTCTTTTAATCAGAGGCAGGCTCACAGAGAGAGAGGAGCCATATGAGTTGGGTTTAGATTACACACAGCAAAACCCCTGGTGTTCACATAGGCCCCATTGATTGCTTCCATATTCAACTCATGGGCAACCGGCTCCAGTACAAACTGTAGTCACGGTAAATGTTGCTCGACCACAGCCGCTGTAGCTCGTAGGTGAGACATTCCAGTTTGTTGTTTGGGTTATTTTCCTTCTCTACTGGTCTTGGTGAAGTTAGGCAGCTTGATCCTATCGGAGCCAAGCCTGAGCCTTGATCCTACAGAAGAGAATTATCTATCTTATCTCAGCCACGCATAACTTAAAAGAGTGATCACTCAACATCAAACATAATTTTACAACATTTTATGCTTATTATCTCCAGTGTTGTTGACACCAAGCAGCACATTTTACAGATAACACCTCATGAACTACTTCAACTGCTGCCTGGACAATAAAGGCCCGACCTCGTGGGATATATCAGCCGAGTTTCCCTCAGGAGCAAGGGATGCTGGGACAGCAGCATCCGGCCCCAAAGTGCGGAAATTCCTCAGATTGTTAAGCATCTCAGTTCTGATTTTTGACCGACTTGACAAGTATGAGATGACAGATGTTCCAGTTTGTTTTTTTGTTTGTTTGTTTTCTTTATTCAAGAGAGGCATCTTTGTGTTTAAAGCGGCAGAGGACGACATCCAGCTTCCTGCCGCAAACGAATGATGGGTCAAACTGCAGTATTGCTCTTTGATATTTTGGGTTTGATTAATCTCCCCAGATGTAAACAGGTCATGTGAAAAATGCTGCTTTCTGATCTTTAAACTGCGCACATGGACAGCTTCATACACTGTACTCATACACTACACTCAGTTTGACCTCAGATGCTCCCTACCTGATTGTTTCTTCAGTGTGATGCTTGCAGAGCTAACCTGTATGAGCTTGACACAGACACGCAGACCTTTTAAATTGTTTTACCTGGCCAGCAAGGTCACTTAGGAACACATTCTTATTTACAAGGGCAAGCGTGGCATGCATATAACCATATAAAGTGCCTCTGTGCTTGTTAGTGGCTTCCTGCCTCTCCCTGTCCTCCTCAGGAGGCCTAACCAACGGCCTCAGTAACCAGCTTCCCATGTGAAAACTGGCTTGGCTTGCCAAAAAGGCTGTGGATCTCCTTGGCCATGGACAGCCCCCCTCCTCTTCTCCCATCTGCCTCTTCTGTTTCCCTGTTTCTTCATGTGTGGTGGGTTGATAAGCCAAGCTTGACTCTTCACTTCGTTAACAATGTTGGTCCCTACTAACCCTTGCACACAGAAGCATTAAACACAGGTGCAGGACAATAGGAGACAAGGCAGCCTGCCAAGGACTGTTATGGTGCTTTTGTATAGACTGTACATTACATTCTACACAAAAGTCAAAGTAAGGTGTATTTGGTTGACATGCATTTCTGTGTCCCCAGAATCCCCTATAGTGCTTGTGTGGTCAGAGGTGACCCGGGGCATTCAGTCGACCCCCTCTCTATCCCCATTAGAATTACTATTTCAGAAATGACCATGAAACCAGGACAAAGTACTCTTACTCTAGGACTCTTTTTTCATCTTGCTCATTAGGTTGTCCTTATGTCACTCAACAGCTTAGGGTCAGAGGAGGCCTCAACACTGCATAAAGAGAGATTAATGCTGGCCATAAAACCGCAGTAACGCACTGCTCTGTGTGAATGAGCCTGGCTGAGGAAGGCGGCTCCATAGCACTGATCCCTACACATGCTTAGCATTCCCAAGACAAGCATAAAGTGTTTGGTGACAAAGTCAAGACGAATGGAAATTGCTTTGTTTTGTGAGAGCTGTAGAGCAGAACATACAGTACACTATTTGTCACTGTATTTACTCCACCTTCTGTATACAAGATTACTGTGTGTCTGTATCAGGGAGAATGGAGTCAAGTGCTATGCGGTGCACTGCAGAGCTGTTCACAGAAATTGGTCAGGAGCCAAAGCAGTGCCTGTCTTGGTCCAAGAGAGGACCACAGGAAACATAAAACATGATTTGTTTCTAATTGCTTTGATATGCATCTAATTTGGTAATTCTGGTCGGATTTTTAATTTACTTAGGAATATTATGATATCACTTAAATAAACTTTTAAATCTTACAAGTTTTTAGAAAAAATATTTTTCTCACAGTTTATTTCCCAGAGGAGACAACAAGTACTTCCATAAAGCTGGATTGGAATTTATATTAGACCCTGTTTTCCCATAAAGCTGAGAATCCTAAACATTACACAGCATGTTGATAAGTTTGGATTTAAAGCTGCTATCAGAAGAAATAGAAACTTGATTACTTTGGTGACCCTGTGATTTACTGTAGTGGTAAATCACTGCTGATTTGCAACTTGTGCAGCTACAGTAAGAGTTCATCCTGCACATTTAAACCCTGTATCCATTACATGGTATCTACTCTACTAACATCGACTCTACCACTTTTTTTGGTTTTCCATTTGGCAAAAGTTTGGGATAGTATTTAGTACCAGATACTATTTTTTGAGCCACCTCTGTTGAGGTTCCAAGCGAGCTGAGCAGTAATGTGACGAGAAACACTGCACACCTGCGGTTGGTCAGAGGGAAACTGAACAGTGAAGCCCTGCCGGTTGCTGCTTACAGCCAGGAAATACCAAAGCAACCTTGTGAAACCTGTGGTGGAAGAGGTACTATCTAGAATTTAAAATGAAATCCAGAAAAGTGAAGTGAGTAAAGCTGAGGGGGTGGAGCCTATACTATGTAATGAAAAACACCATTAGGTACTGCAGATAGTGTTGGACTGAACAGCATCTGCAGGCCTGCAAGTCAAAGCAACATCTCTTCTTGTTTTGGTGGAGGTCCTGACGGTGTAAACCTCGATCCTGGGCTTCCTCTTCCATACAGAGTGGAAAAGCCCAGAAGAAGGATCTTGATTACTGTGGAAAATGGGCGGGAGCTAATGAGATGAGATCCACTCACCATCTTTTACATTGGTCTCTTAAGCAGTCTGTCTAAATTTAAACAGGAAGGTGCAACTTAGTAATCCTCCCAATGATCTGTAGTCTCATCAACAGCATAACTGAATATTACTTCTGAGAGCTCCATATTTTGCTCACTAATTTTTTGCCTTCGCTCTTTTCCCTTTTCCAGAAAGACAATAATTTTCTTTAACTGATAAAACCAGGAAATAGTGGAACTTTGTCAAGGCTGTCTGTCTGTCTGTGAGTCAGTGCAACACATTCTGATGATTTCTGTCTACATGGGAGAGAGGACTGTCAGGATTTATTCATTCATTCATTTTCCAAACTGCTTATTCATAAGGGTTGTGGGGAGTGCTGGAGCCTCTCCCAGCACTCCTTGGGTGGAAGGCTGGGGAAACACCGTGGACAGGTCGCCAGTCCATCACAGGGCAGACAGACAAACAAGCACATTCAAGCACACATTCACACCCAGGGCCAATTTAGCATCTCCAATTCACCTGTTTTGCATGTCTTTGGAATGCAGGAGAAAACCCACGCAGACATAGGGAGAAAATGCAAGCTCCACACAGAAAGGATGCTGGCCGGCCAGCCAGCAATCAAGCCGAGGACCTTCTTGCTGTGAGGTGACAGCACTAATAATAAAAATGGCAAAAATTCCCATGGTCCGGCCATGGCTCTGTTCGTGACTTAGAATCACTCTCTTCCAATTCCAGTTAGCTAGTGTGTGTTTTAGATACCTGTGTATAAATGTTATATGCATTGTGGCATCATGCAACACACTGTCAGTGGGTCAGCATTCTCCTTGTGAAGAAATATTGTGCGTGTAAATATATTTTATATATATTTACATATATTAAAATAAATCATTATCACTGATTTGCTCTTGTCACCGTCCAAAGGCTTAAAATCTGGAATCCCTATACATTTCACTAATATTGATGTTTTTTCATGTCAATTTTATGGCCCTTTTTTTATGGCACCCCGGGTCTCCTCTGAAACTCTGATTGGATGTCTGAAAGTGCAATAAAATGCAGTGCTATGAATGGCTCTCCACTGAGAAGTGTAAATGCTATAGTTGTGTCTGTAGATAGTATGTTATAGAACTTCTGTGTCAGATATAAGGTATAGATTTTAATTTACTTATGAGCTGATATCAATTTACTAGGGAGATCTCCCACCCCAAAATCCTAACTTACAAGTAAACCATTTGTTTACAGCTTTATCTTTCAACTTACAAACAGAAGTTGCTACATATGAACACAAAATACATATGGCAATAATCTGAGCCCGTACACTCTGCCTTTCACAAAGTCCATCCATCGCCTCACTGGCAGGATTCAGGGAGCCCTTAAACAACTGTTGTATCCTGGGACTGCAGCAGTGCATGAGTGTGGCTGGGGTAAATAAAAAATCTATTATAAAAACAGGTCTCTTCGGTCTCTGAAGTAAATATCCCCAATGTCTTCCATGTCCACTATGCCCCTGCAGGAGCTGACCTTCACATTTTTTCTGAAGACCTGCTATACACCATTCTGTCTCCGTGGAAAGTTTCCCAACATCTCCAAACTCCGTTTAAATGTCACTGGGACATTGGTACTTTCAAACACAGTTTTTTGGCAATGTGACCAATTGTAGTCATTGTAAGAGGAGGTCTGTTTCGGTATAGAAAATATCACTTTCACAGAGGTTTAAATTTCATACCCGGCAGTTTCTATTACATTGCAATGGTGATAGCACCGTTGATGCTGACATCCTAATGTATCTTGTTAAAAAAGTGTATTACTGTGGTCCATCCTTGATGTACTACTCTCTTTGAAGATGTGGCTGACTCAGGCCTTAGCGCTCTTACACTTGGGGGAAGCCACACACAAATTTCATCAAAGAGTGTGTATATAATTGATGCTCTTGGTGGATATTTCTTTTTCTTTCTTTTTTTTTTTTTTTTTTAAGTCTGCATAGGGCTGAGTTTGTGAGTAACTAACCCATAGGAGACATTATTAAACAAATAATAAAACAATCCTTCTTGAGTATTTCTTTTTTATTTCATCAATCATTATCTCAAGTTTTGTTTGTATTTATTTTTCTAATCGTGTCCTAAGAAGCATGACCAGTCATACTTTTACCATAATTGCCACGGATGAGCAATAAATACTGAATATTTATTTACATGTATAACCACCTGACATTTGTGTGTGTGGACTGTTTATGCACGTATTACAAGAACAAATACTGAATTTGCTTACTAAGAGCAGGAGGAGGAGTTTCACATTATTTTTTTCCCAACGTTTATTTTCTTGTAGAGTAATGTCTTAGACCTCAAAGCCCATGCCTCATTAACGAGCACACACAGAGCATACAATCCATACACACACACACACATAAACACACCAAAATGCTACTCATTTATTCATCAAATTGAAACTATTTTTTGTCTGTTAGTTATTCTGAGGACAATCTACAACAATCACACAATCAGCAGCAAATGCAGGCTCCTCCTGCTACAACATGTTCTGGTGCTGCTGTTGTCATGTTGCATAAAAAATGGAGGAAATGATCATTTTTAAAGGGTCCTACGTGCATATGTAACATGTGCTCACCCCAAGAGAGGTCTAAATTTAGAACATGTCCTCCAAATATATTAAACAGGAATGTGCCTCTAGATTTTGGCAATCAGTGAACAGAATTTTTTCCACAGCTGTCTCAATCAATTTGTTGCTATGATGTTGTATGGCAGCTTTAATCCACAGCAATTATTATCTAAAGAGATAACACTTTCATGGTGCATTTTCCATCCATCCATTTTCCATAGCTGCTTACTCCTAGGCAGGCTGGCAGGGGGGCTGGAGTCTATCATGGCACATTTTGTGAAGAACAAATGGTTTTACATGAGTTAAAAAAAAAAAAAATGTTTTGTGCGGCTTATTCAATCAGAAAATATGAAGTACAAATATGAAACATCATATGTAAATCAATCATTAATAATGTTCAGTAAGGTTGCATGCAGCTTCACGTGATAAGATTTGCGTTTTCATTTCATATTAAAAGCCATTTCAAAGGAAACTATAGAACCAAGATGGTATGAGTACAGGAAGCAGATTAGGCGTTAACATGTAATATTCTGTACCATAGGAAATCATTGTAAAATGCAAATTTTGACATAGAAATTGTGCTTTCATTGACAGCAGCAGCATTACATGTTATGTAGACTCTGCATAAGAATCTCATTACAGCAGCCACTGATTTGTCAGCTTGAGTCTATGCAACAGATGCAGATAAGACAATTAATGTGAGTGTAAAGTGTCCAGAAGGGAGAAAAATTGACCTCTAATGCCTTCACTGACTGACCTGCTCACAGCCTGCAGGTGGAGTTTGACATGCACCCACAAGAGAAAGCCTGACAGGGCTAAAAATGAAGACCATGGATGCATTTTTATAGCCCGGCCTTTTAAAGCTGTGTACATTCTTTGTAAGTGTAGTTAAACTTGAGACTCCCTTAACAGCCTTATACGCTGATTACTATGTTCTTTTTTCGCATGCCAAGTACAACATTTTTTTCCATATATGTGTTTAAACATGGTTGCAAATCAAATTTCCCTTTAAGTAAAAAAAACAAAGTTTGGATTTGAGTGAATAAAATGCTTTGTGGGTGGAATTTGGTAAGTCACATGTGAGTGGACATGAAACCCAAACAAAAGCTATCAAAGGTTTAATGCAGGAAATGGTTATACGTACAAAACATTATGAAATATCATGCTCTTCAGTGAAGCTGAGGGCAGCTCTCAATATAGGAAGATGCAAGTTTCCTTGTTTTCTTGGATGGCTAAGAGCGGCAGGTCATCCAAGGACACCAGAGGCTAAGTTTAACTTGGCTTGCAGTCTTTGAAACCTGTCAGAGATTTAGACCATCAATAATACAGCATGTGAGTTTCTTGCAAAAAAAAAAAAAAAAAAAAAAAAAAAACTATACTGGGGAGAGAGATAAATGGACCTTAAACCACTGTTATAAAACAATGTACCTTGCATTTCTGAGCCCATTTTGTTGTTCAGTTCTGAATCTGTCTTATTCCTGTTGATAAATGTAGGTTACGTGATGAGAGGTCGAGACTGTTTTCAGAGCAGCAACAATGGAGTTTGATAGCCGGATTTTCAGCTATCTAAAACACCAGTGGCAAATGTCAGGTTCTGGTGTCATGCCATCACAGGATGCATTGTTTTGCATCAATTATTCAGGGAGAAATCCATTGTTGAATAGGAAGAGACACTAATTTCTTTACCAAGAATAATCTCAACAGACCAGAATGTCATGAATATCATGAGTCACTTTTTTCCCAGCTGGAGAACTCACTCTCCTGCTCTTACTGTGCTAACACTGTTGTTTTTGTGCTAATCTGATAGCAACATCTACTAGAAACAATAAAATTCATGCCCAATTTTCTGGGAATTGTCAAAAGGCAGTCTTGGAAATGTAAGAGATCACAAACTGCAATAGAAGTAGACAAGGCAAGTTAAGGAAAAGAGGAGATATGCCACAAAAGCAACTTACCACACTTCATCACAAAACAACCTGTGGAGTGCAATTAAGATCACAGGCGGATGATGATATTTAAGAGTGACAGAGTATCCAGCGGTGAAATCTTCCATTCATTCACTTCAATCGTCAGTGATGAAGGGCAGCAGCACAAACAAGTCGGAGCAAAGACTGAGATCACAGCTATCACCAGAAGCACAGCTCCACCCCGCCGTCAGATAACTGTCAAAAGTGATGGAGAATGACATCAAGGATGCCATTAAAGTTTTATCGAGAGCCATCGTGTGTCTGATAGCTGCTCAGCGTCATTACAAGCCAACAAATTATTTATTGGACTGTGTGACTTCCCTTTCTCAAGGAGCTTGAGGGGCTGTTGTCATAATTTCAAAAACAAATGTGCACTCTTAAACTGAAGTAGGACGCCAAGAATCGAGAGCTTTCATCTGGGAGCAACCAGTATTTAATCAGCTGTATTCACATCTCCCATAACCAAAGCAGCCGTGCAAAGACAAGTCAGTGAACAGCATTACATGTTTCTCCTTTTATTCTGAAGTCAATATAGCACACAAATTGACTCCAATAATCCAAATATCTCTTTGTGTTGCCCGAGTGAACACGAGGTTGGAAAGACCAAGACAAGCTTTACGTGAATGTTGACTTGCTAAAGAGATTAAGTGCTCAGTATCAGCGCAGTCGCCAGGAAAAAAATGTTTGCACTTTATGTTTCAGCAAACCAAGGATACGCTGAAATGTAACATTTTCAACTTTAATGATGTAGTATAAAATGAATGAAAAACACTTTCATGATGTTAACCATGACGTATTCCTAACCATAACCATGATCCTTTCCTAACCTTAACCAAGTAGTTTTGGCGGCGAACAAAGCAAATGAAAGTGGCTACAGTAGCTAAGAAATTAAAGTTTGCTGGAAAGTTACAGGACTCTGACGCAGGCTCCACCCCATTGGCTATTTAGTCTAAATGTTTAGGACTTTTTGTTCAGAAACATTGCCATTTCAATGTATTTGTTGCTTTGCAGAAACATAAAATCGTAACATTTTATTCTGGGGTTGTTAGGGTAGCAAATTAGGAGGAAACACATGAAAGTCAGAAAACATCATTAGTGAGCAATGAGCTGCTGTCATTTATGAGATTTGCAATTTCTAAAACTTCTTTTGTGTGTGTGTGTGTGTGTGTGTGTGTATGTGTGTGTGTGTGTGTGTGTGTGAAATATTAACAGCATAACAATGTTCTATCTGAAAATCCTCGTTGCTATCCATCAGTCTGACAGTCTTCACACTGCATCGCAAACCATTAACATCTCAATGATAATATTCTTATTATGTGTCTCCAGTCTGGTTGTCATCAGCCTTTGCATTAGTTTACTCCTCCTCAAACACACACAAACACACACACAAACTCACGTACAATGGACATAAAAATGTGCCAGGATGCCATTTGGGAGCAGAGCTGCTATCTTCTCTCTGTTTTAATTACTGTCATTACAGGAAATAGTGCAGACAAGCATTTGTGTTGTTTTCTCCTACTTCACTTTTTTTTTTTTCCTCGGCCCGACTCACACTGTTCAGGAAGGAGAGCTGTTCCCAGGGCCCGGGCCCCTTACCAAATCATCTGTCATATTCAGCTCTGTTGTGTATTGCCTTCAGATTTGCAGCGTAAACCTCCTTCCACCGTCTGAGTATGTGTATCTGTTCTAAGAATGAATGTGGCGAGCAGGAAAAATATGTCTGCCATTTTTACATTTGTGTCATTTCCCAGTATACAGTTTATGTGAGGTCCCTTTCAAAAAACACTCCAGCATTCAAAGTGCTGGAGTGTTTTTCCTCAGTAAGCTTGCTTGTTACACAACAGGGCCGATTAGTTCACTCCCATGTGCATTTTGTTTACCAAACAACAGTCACTGCTCATTATGATAGCAGCTGAGTGACTGACAGCTGCGATGATCATTTTGATAAGCAGCCACACTTTTGGTTGAACATACACATCAGCAGCTAATCTGAGACATTTTTCTATTTTTATCAATCATCTCCATCAATACCAGAAAACGGCGACACTCTGATGTGCTTGAATGTGTTTATTCTTCACATAAATATTACTCAGGCTGATTATGGCACTGAGGCTATTTGATCATATCCCGTGATGTCTCTGCCACCTAGGGGCTCCTCTGACCTTTGGGAATACAATCATTTAATATCTTTTAACACGCTGCTTCCTCCCACTAACAGCACATAAGCTGTGTGACTGCAAAACACAGTATGTGTCACTTCTGGAGTGTGATTTATGAGCCTGGTGCTACATTTTTATATGTCCAATATAGACAAGGGACTCTGCGCCTGAGGCACTGCAGTGACGAGGGGCTTCTTCCACACATATAATATTCACAGCATGATCCTGTCAGTGCTGGACTGTCACATTAGCAGCTGTAAAAATGTGATTAAACAGATGTTTAACAAGCAAACACATGTGGGTGGGTATCCACAGGCTCTTACAGTCCACCTTAAATGACAAAAGGTCTAATTTGAGGCAATAAACAGCCACTTCCAAACTTTCATGCTCATAGTTTAAAAGCTGAACAATGGATATATGCCTGCTGGACTAATCATCATGCATCCCTTGCTCATGTTCAGCTGATGAGCAATAAAAAAATATCGAGCAATACAAGACATTGTGTGTGCATCTGTTGATTTTGTTTGCCTGACTGACACGTTTGTGATCAGACTATGGCACAAAAACACCGAGACAGGAGAAAAGAAAAGATCACCATGGTCATCATCTTGCTCAACCGGTTCACCACCCATCAGTAAACAATGTTTTGATATTACTCCAAAGGTCTTAAATAATTATCTTTTGTGGATCTGCAATGAGACGGTCCACTTTTACTGTAATGAAACAGACCCAGCCCTTCCACAGCACTGGCTACAAGCCAATGAAATCATGGGCACAATCCATTGAAACAAAAGGGCATTCACAAACAATTTTAAGAGGAATTTCAGCTTTTTTGTCTGTGATCCAATTATTTATACATTATATAATTTATCTAATTTTATCTGTTAGTATCATATATAATGTCTGTATGTCTGTCTGATTATACAAGTACTGACATAAGGGGATGATGTACAAATGATGAAATAGAATTCCTTCAAAATAAAATAGTTACAAAACAAACTAATTAATGATGATGAACTACTCAAGATATTTGTCACTTAATCTGATGAGTAATAATGATATGGTTATCATTCGATTCTTAAGATTCAAACTTTAATTTTTGGAAGAGTTACCTGCTCAACATGAACAGGTAATAACCCTGTTATAACCTTTTGGAATAAGCATATAACCTTTTTTGGTCATTTGTCATAGTGTGTTTTCTCGATATATAAAATAAGAAGCTTGTGAAACATGCGTGTCCGTTTACTGATTTGAAGTATGACATATTTTTATGGACTTGATGGCATGGCGATCGTAGACTTGTTGTCGCAGTATCTTGTTGATTCCATATTTTGGTGAACAAACTGAACAGCACATTTCCCTGCATGTTTTTTTTTTTTTTTTTTTGGTGTTCACTGTAACTTAGTTTCTGGAAGATGAATGGTCTTAAAATGTCAACATCATCACTTCTCACATTCTCACTCAATCTTCTTTGCATCAAGTTTGTCAACAACAACAACAAATAAAATTTCTCCAGACAAAAATGTTCTGGGAAATTCACATCATAGCACGGTAAGCCCGATTGTTTATATTCACAACCGATGAAAAAGCTCCAGTCAAAGCTCGCTGTAGGCCACAACGCAAACACCGCTGCTCTGAAATTCATCAGAATATGGCCAGAACAAACAATGGCACAATGGAAGCCTTTAAGTTATCATCCCTCATTCATAATCACTTCCTCTCTGTTCTTATTGGCAGCCATGCTTATTTTGAGAAGGAAGGTGAAAAAAACAAACATCACAAAGTATGGTTTGGACAGATGTAAGAAATTGTGAATGCAAGATGTTTATATCTGGAGGGATTTTGTGCTTGTAAAACAAATTAAATTGTTTTTGAGGCTGCAGCCAGCAATTTGTCCAACTCTGTTTTCTAATGACTTTTTAATATCCCCTGCAAAGAGATAGTCTGGCAAACCTGAATGTCACACTTGACAGTCAGGCTGTTTAGGATGCAGAATTTAAATTATACGATGCACCGTTTTTTCAAGAAAGTACACTGGGTTAGATCATCATGCTGGAAAAAAAAGAAAAAAGTCGGGGTTGGTTTCCTGCCTTTGACACAGGAAACTATCGAAATAGTTGCCAGTGTGTCTTAAGTGGAATTATTTTTCTCAGGCTAATTGAAATGCCACAGGCGTCTGTGAGAAACTCGGAGGCCACCCTGCCAGACCCGGGACCGAGTGAGCTGCACAGTTGTAGCGACAGCGTTTCCAAGGAGACCACCGTGAGATTAAAAAGAAATGTCTCCGTGTTTTCACCCCCTCCACAATGCAGCACAATGCAACAGAGAGGTGCAGGCGATTGTGTAACCAGGGAGTAATTGCACTGATTGGTCATCCCTTCTGGGCCTGGTAGCTGACGGATTGTGCAAGAAAACGCTCAACAGGAAAGAGAGAGAGAGTGAGAAAAGTCCCACACAGTCACAGATGGTTTATTATTAGAGAGGAGTAGTGCACAACTATCAAAGTGCACTTTATTCTTGGCCGAAACACAAGTTTTTAATCATTTTGTGAAACATTTTAGCACTATTTCAAGTCTTGTATCAATACACAGACATATTTAATTATGGTGGCTTGCTACATTTAAATGTAAACAACAGGAACATGACCATATAGAAAATGATTTATGATCAATATTTGACATGCTGCCTCTACCATTAATCACTCGTTAGGGAACTGAAATATTTCAGCCAGCACAACCCAACAGCGATACCAAACATATCTGAAAGCTGGAATGTCACATTTGCCCTCACAGGTAAGGTCGTTTCCAATTTGTCCATGCATTCTCCAGGTTTCCATTGTGTCCAGCCACTCAGACAGTGTACTTCCTTCCTGCCTTTGTTTTAGTTCCCCATATGAATAAAATAAACAGGAGACACAACGATGGATGATGTGCCTTTCATGAGCCCTCAGACAGGACGGCCCGAGCAAGATGAAATGTGTGGAAAATTCCTCAAACGACTGGAACGGGGTAAAAAGCTCCAAGTAGAAATTCTTTCTGTGATTTCGTAAAAAACATGATGTGCGAATTGACATGGCGATTAAACAGTGGCAATATTTAATAAACATTTTAAATCATTACGGAATGCCGTATCCTAATATTTACTGAAAAATTAAAACAAAAACATCACTCTCTCTTAAAGTGCCTTTTTAAGCAAGTGAATCTTGATTTAACCTTTGACAAAGTGTCGCATTAAACTGTCTTCCATAGCGCTTTCATCAAAAGCATCCCATTGATTTATCCTCTTGGCTGGTATTTTCAGTAGCCGTCTTTCTAAGCCACTGACTTGTAAGGCGTTGCAATAAATAAGCATCCCCCCTCTGTCTTTAACAATCACTCAGCGCGAGGCTGTTGAACATAAGCTATCACACGTGGTCCGGTCCGACTGATGCGAACTGGATGGAAGACACAAGAGGCGTGTTCATTTGAAAGGCATGCTGCAGCGCTGTCTATTGCCTATTGTGGCAATGCATATGTGCTACAATGGTATGGATGAATGCGTGCCCGCAAACTCGCTCACAGACGGATCACAAATTTTCTCATGAACCTTGACTCTTGCTGTGCTTAGCCCTGAGGACTTGTGGCCTTGGGTCGATTCACAGTATTGTGGCTGAGTCAGTCTGTGTATTTAAGACACATCAACCGGAAAAAACACACTGATAAAAGCTGCAGGGGTTTTACCAGAAGGTAAAAGGACACAAACCTCAATCCTGCACTCGTCAAACTCCTGACCCTCTTTTGAGATTAACTTAAATGGCTTTGCTTGTCTTTTCAAGCCCAAACCCATATCCTATAAAACTAGGGGGCAAGGGTCAGCTATGCCATCCCAAACCTTCTGTAAAACCTCAGGTTTACAAGCGTCCAAACATCTTAGTTCATTGCCATTGGGGGATGTCTGCTCAGAGCAGACCCAGCTTGGATGAATAATCTTTCCCATACTGGTCCCCTGCTCATGTCCCCGCATGGTTTTCTCAGCATCTTTCTGTCCAGTGTTAGCAGCAGGGGTGGCCGGGCCATGTGAGAAATGAGAAGAGGACTTTGTTTCCCAGCGGAGAGAAAGAGTTGGATCTGGATCAGCGTCGGGTCAGGAGAGCTTCTTCCCTTCTGTACATGCCTAATCATCTTTCGTCTGAGGGCATGTTTATGTTTGCACATTTTTAGTGCCAGAGGAGACTGAACTCATGAGAATGCTGTTGGCCAAGTCTCTTGCTCATCCTGCAGCGACTCTTCTTGTAACTCTGTGCAGGCACAGAGTCACAGCCTCAGCATCTTACCTCTCTCGTGCCCATTTTGATGAGCTGCAACAAAGAGCACAGAGCAGATAACGTCGGACATTGTCAAGTGCTAAGTCACTGAGCTATAGGAGGTCGTTTATGGGAAAACACTGACGCGACAGTTTCTCCCTTAAGTTCTCACGGTGCTGAATGATGCTGTGCTGAGCAGCACTGGGAGGCATCTCGGTGGCAACGTCCCAACACACTGGTGGTGAAGGACAAAAAGAGCAGCCTTGAACATGAACACTGGGAATGGTTACAGTAAAAAAGCCACTGACTGATACTATGTCATTTCAAAGAAGCGAGTCTGACTCAGTATTTATTCCAGCGATAAATCCAAAGCCACAAAGGGTTAAGAGGCCTGTGTCAGTGAGTGTAAACTGTATTTCTATGTGGGACAGGAAGTGTCATTCAGCCTAAGCGTCACTTGTTGACCAACATTCTCCACAGCGCTGCCCCGTCACTATTTCTCCATCCCTCCCGCTCATGGTTACTCGCCGCTTTTTCTCCCTGCTTGTTTTTTCACTTTTTTCCTTTTCAGACTCACTCTTTTTAAACCTCTTTCACACACATTTTTCTCTCCTCACTCCTGTTTATCTCAGCACCCCCCTTTTTTTCTCACCCTCATCCAGCTCTGTGTCTTCCAGGAGTGCTTGGAGGCGTTTCCGCTCCCAAACTCCCCACGAGCCTTGGCCTCCCCAGTGGGATATTAATAGGAGAGGGGGGGGGGGGCAGCAAGACCAACTCCCAGGAGGAATGAGGGTGGAAAGTAAGAAGTAGGAAAGGAGGTGGAGCTCTGTAGTTGCAGGGAGTAGCAATCATAAATCAACCAAGCACAGACAGATGCACACAGATGAGGGTACATTCTTAAAGAGAGAGAAAAGAAAAACAGAAGGAGGGAATAATACTCTAATACTCCATATAAAGACATTTTTATTCTGTTGATTCTCCCACAAAAAGTCCATAAAACTGCTACATTTATCTGTCTTTCATCCAGAAAATCTCACGACTGAATACCAGATATGGCTGGCAGATATGAGAAAAATGACAGAACCCGGACGTCACTGCGGGGGGACAGTAGTCTACAAAATATTAAGGGCACTTACTCACTCATATACTCTTTTCTTAAAATAAACTGTTGATTTGAATCAAGGTAAAAGCCATAATCCCTCATTGATTTGACTTAAATCGATAACAAGAGGCGGAGGTGTAATAAAGAGAGGCAGATCAGTTGGAGAAGAATTTTTAAATTTACAAACAATAAAACTGTGGATCTTGCAAAAGAGGCTGCAACATCATCCTCAGATAATTTCACTGAAGTTAGTCAGTAAGTTAATGTTAGTTAATCTCCCTTAGCCAACACTTAACCAGCTAACTAAATATAACACAAAGTTATTAACAAACAAGTATTTACAAAATAGCTGCTTGCAGTACATCCATACATGCTTGAAAGATAACTATGTAAATCAATGTTACATACAATAACTGCAAAAATTGGATTGAAACATTTACTCAGGGCTAGCATGATGTAACATTAGTCCAATTAGCAAGACTGTGTAGGAAAACAATTATGAGAAACAGCATAATTATAGCTCTAAAGGATAATTAGGAATAGACATAACTTACATGCTGATAAATGCACACACACGTCCATGGACAATAATTGCAAACAGAACTTAAACAGGAATAGACTTTGGGCCCAAGCTGTATTCAGACAGAATCTGGCAATGTGGCATGTAACAGTCAGAAAATAATGTTTTATTTTTCTGATTCACTCTCTCTCATTCATGCTCCCAGCTCGCTCACAGCCTCTCTCTTTTTCGGCCTTCTTTTTAAAAATGAGTCAGGAAGCCAACAACAAAGTCTAACTTTACTTTTAACGTTTCCCCTCGCCTGAGTGGCATCTTTGTACCTCCTCATGTGACAACACCACATGGTGAACAAGGTTCTTCTTCCTATTGGTGTCTTTGGTCTGATTGCTGGTTTACATGATTGGCTGCCACAGTGTGACATCGGGTTTTTTGCAGAACACAGCCATTTTTCCTGCATTGCTGGATTTGGTCTGAATATAGCCTCTAAGTCCATGTTCTGCTACCACCTCGCTGTACGGTCCTTCTGCCTTGACGGTAGGGCTGCCAGCCACAAACGATTATTCTGATAATGGACACGACACCGATTATTTTTGCGATTCCTCGATTAATCGGATCATATGTAAATTGCAGATTATAGCGCCAGCATGCAGCTTCTATTGTTTTACTATGATTCGCTTCCTTCCATCTTGAAGTGTTTAAGTTATGTGCTAACTAAAAATAAAGACAATTAAGATGGTAATTCAATTGAACTTTTAACGAACTTTGCAATATTAACATTAAATTAAAAAATAGTATCAAAAATAGTACCAAAAATAAATACTTGTAAACATACTGTATTGACCCGCATAAAAGATGACCCTGATTTTAAGTCAACCCCTCTTTTTCAAGACCCTTTTTTGGAAAAATAGGCTACTTTTTATATGGACAAAATTTTGTCTGAATAAAAAAGCCACTGGCCGGCATCAGGCGAGCTGGTATATATGGCAGTCTGTGTGCGTCGCTCACCTGTCAGATCCGGCAGACCTGACCGGGTGGGCGCGGTACCGGCCGGTGCTGCTGACTCCGATGAGCACTACTGCGCATGTGCATCAAGGCCAGAAGGCAACCATGACAGCGGAAGGTAGAGTGGCAGTTTTGAGGGAAAAACAAAGCTTAAAAAAAAAAAAAATGATTATGTTGATTACTAAATTAGTCGCCGACTATATTGATTGTCGACATTGTCGTGATTAATTGATTAATCGTGGCAGCCCTACTTGACGGACAGTAACGTTAGTGGTGTGTGTCGAGTAAGTGCGCTCACATTAAAATATGTTTTGCAGCTAAATTCAAATAAACAATCTTAATATCTTGCACATTTTGCATATAGCACCACGGGAACTTAATGGTGGTCTTTGTGGTCTTAGTGGAGGTGGAACAGGCCTTTCAGAGGTGGGGGCAGATAAGGACTCAAAATATTTATCTTGGGGTGCTGCCGTCATATATGCAGTCTCCCTTTCCATTAGTAATGATGCACATAACGATGACATCCCTCATGAGTGCCACAGCATGTCACAAATGCCCACACACATGCACAACTGCATAAAAGCACCTTAAATAGAGGTCAGCAAGTGCCCTTTACCCTCTGAAAGTTTGTGTATGTTACCGAGATATGCGAGATGGAAAGCACACAGGTTAAATGTGCATTAATGGAGAATATCTTGACAGAAGCATCCTCAGGAAAACTGTCATCGCTTATCCTCTCTGGCAGATTGTTTGTGTTTCATCAAACCCTGCTGATGTTGAGGATATTTAGAGAGTAGAGGTCATTTCAGCAAGCAAGGAGCTGTTTGACAACTCAGCGTGTTTCTTCTAAACAAGGCAGGATCGCCAAGCATCAGCAATATCGCATATCAATACCGTACTTTCGCAGAGCAATTGCTGTGATGGATCACTTGAGGCATGTCAAATTGACAGAAAACGAAGCTGTGATGCCTGTTTTGGATTGTGTTGAATCATACGAGACATTCTGACAAATGTCATCCATTTTACATTTCCCGGGAAGATTGGCTTTCCCAGTGTGTTTCAGCTCTGTTTGTCTGGAGGGGGAGTTGACAAGGCAGCCAGTAGGCTACGGCCTAAAATGACAGCATAGTCTGACCTCCAGAGTGTCACTTCTCCTTTTCTGTCTGCTCCTGTTTTTTATCAGAC
Source organism: Myripristis murdjan (assembly GCF_902150065.1). Lineage (NCBI taxonomy): Eukaryota > Metazoa > Chordata > Actinopteri > Holocentriformes > Holocentridae > Myripristis > Myripristis murdjan. Next base: position 19,917,832 of record NC_043989.1, read on the forward strand.
ATCAGCAAAACCCACTGAGCCATAGATTTGTCACTGCTGGCACCTTGGCTTTGGACCAGGCCAGTTTTTCTGCTCTTTGAATGCCATTTTTCAACTGTTATCTGGACAGCAGATTGACAATGGCTCCAATCTGAACCCCAGCAGGAAATCAAAGTAAACAAGCCTTGTTTCTTCTACTTGAGCAATTATCTGGAAGTTTTATGGAGGAAGCAGTGGTCTTTAGTCTGTTCTGCAATGAAGACAAAAGCTCAACTTTTATTTTACTGTATCTTGGAACGGAAAGGTAGATTTCATTATATGGAGGAAAGTGACAATATTAGGTATTTTGTGATTTTAGATGGGCTGCTGTCACATCTGCTGTTTCATTAAAACCTAAGGTTGGGAAACCTGAAAAAATGCCAAAAGTGTTCCTCTTTTTACAAGTGAATATCCTGTCACTTCACTATTTTGCCTACAATGGAAAAGAGAACGCACCATATATGAAAAATAGGGTGGAGGAGGAGGGGACTTTCCTCTCTGCCTCATTGTCTTCCAAGCCTTATTGTGACGGTCACCACTGAATTATATTTTCCAAGTAGGCTAAGGGTGTGACGTGACATAAAACTTCATGATATAGCAACATGCTGTTTAAGGCAGGCCTGTTGGTGTGATAATGTCATACTAGCATGAAGGTAATTTTTCTGTGCAGTAAAAAAAAAAAAAAAAAAAAAAAAAAAAATCTCCTGAAATGGAACAAAATACACAAATGCTTGAGAATTACCGTCAGTCTTTCCAGAGAAAGATATGTGTAACATTTTCCTAATGTAGGAGGAGAGCAAAAACAAAAGTTTAAATGATTGCATCCTGTTTTAATGAATACATATTAGGAACTGTCCGTACTTAAAATTAAAAAGCTATTTTTTAAGTTAATGTTACTTGCATAAACATAGCAGCTCTTTTTCATTTACTTTTTCATTCACAGCTATGGCATATTATAAAGACACTTACAATGAACTCATAATGTGTTATGATCCCACTTATAAGGACAAAGAATATTCATGGCAGCACTATAAATGCAATCATAAGATGTTATAGATGTCACTCCTCATGAATTTAACCACTGGTGTCATAAGTATTCACAAGTAGCTTTCTATTAGTTTGAGTTTGTATGGCAAGGATAATCTTGTATTAAGATGGTGTGTGAGGTCCATTCGACACCCTATTGTAAGTGCTCATAGTATGTTACCACAGTCCATGCAGCAGTATTATTTATCACTGTGTGAAAGTCAACATCTGACAGCAGTATATGTAGGATTATTGCCTTACCATTACCTGTAGCATTACTGTATTGTCTCTTATGATTAGGCCTATAAGTGCAGAGATTGTGATCCAATATGCACATTAATGACACATTCATACGGTCAGCTTTCTAAATGAAGAGCTAATTTATACTATGAATGTTTCATAATAATTAATAATTCATTAAGCTTAAGTTTGCCTACTCAAGTTAACATGACTGTTGCTGCTATTAGTTTAATCAGCATGATCTTAAAAAGCTGTAATACTTAACACTTTTCCGTTCTCCAGAGATTCATCTTCTCTGGCCATGAGAGGTTATGGTGCTTTTCCAAGTAGGCACATGTGCTCTTTAACTTCTTTTGTGTGACATTTTAGTAACTTAAGCTTTTCAAAATGCATCATTCAGAGTGAAGAGGGCGGAAAGTGCAGCTCGTTATAGCTTTGTTCGGTGTAAAGGGGACATTACTGCAGTTATACCTTTTGGCACTGTAGCATTTGAGTCTCTTTTTGACTTTATTTTAATTTTTCTTATGGTTACACATGTTCTTTAGACCATCAGACAGAGTTTAATTAAACTTTACAGCAATAGAAAGTCTCAGCTAGGACTAAGTTTTGTCCTATTATATATTATATATATTACATGGTATTGACAAAAGCTTCTCATGCATAGATGTATTCCAACTATATTACCCAGACTCAGAAGCCAAAGCAGTCCTTCCCAAAGTAACTGAGGTACTGATGTCTTCTTTCAGTGACAGTGATGCTTTAATGATGTGCGACGTTTCAGTCCTTCCACAAGCCCTGTGCAACAATATACCGGCCATTAAGACATCTGAATACCATTTGTCACAGGCATTCAATGTTGAAAGAGAATTTGCTTTTTGACCAGTTCGCTCGCGTCGCCATGCGAACCCTAAGCATGGCGAAGGCAACGTTTAGTGCTGCAGATACCCAAAGAAGCATAGGTAAGAGCTTTTGGCTGTGACACAAAGGACTCTCAGACCATTATGATTCAGGAAGGCGTCTTAAAAGCCTGAGCTGTCGCTTTAAGGTGATCACTCTGTGGTGTGGTGGATGGCTCAGTGGGTTGAGAATGGCACCATCACAGGGATTCTATTCCCAATCAGACCATCCAGCTAAAATGTGAGCTCGTGGCACTGTGCACTGCCAAGAAAAAAAAAATAAAAAAAATATTCGCTGCATGACAAATGCTGTATGTTAGTAGTAATCATTACTTTCAGGACTCTTAGTGATGTCTTATGATGTTCTGCATCTATAGTATTCATTTGGCACCGTATGATTCATATTGCAGATGAAAATTTGATGACCACCCAGGGGAGCACTTACATATACTCCATTAGTGTAATGCTTGGGACGATCAAAAAAAGGGAATCTATCCAAGTTTTCAACATTTTTATACACTCAATATTTAATATGGGAATAGAGCTCATCACGATTATTAATTTAAACCAAAATCAATTTGCTATAAATGCTGCTAGGATCTGACAGATAATTTTTTAGTATTTCAACATGGAGCTTCCTCAAAGGATAGGAATTATTTTGTAAGATGTTAATGCCGGACCAGGAGGACAGCACTCACTCCCACATAAATATAAATAAACTAAGAATCACTGATGGTTATTCACAGGCAGGCCATAGGATATGAGCAGCGCAAACAGTTACAAAATTAAATGCATCAGAGGCAGAGATGTGGTAGACGATAAACCCACTCAGTTTGCTCACTTTTTTGTTTGTGGTATAGCCTTCACTTAGCACTTTGCTTTCATCATTTATTTGAACTCATGATATATATTATGGAAGATGTACTGACCCGAAGTTATATAAAGAAAGGAGATTTAAAAGAAATGTAAGCTTGTCAGAATATACACAATATGGACAAAAGTATTGGGACACACTTCTTAATCATTGAATTCAGGCGTTTCATTCAATCCTATTGCCGCAGGTGTATAAAAAATCAAGCAGCCAGCCATGCAGTCTGCCTTTGCAAACATTTGACACACTCAGGCAAGATGAATAAAGATGAAGGCATTTTCACAGGGGAGAAAAAAGAGAAATAGATGGAGAGAGAGAGAGACAGACCAAAGACAGGCAGTTTTAATTCAGCTGATACCCCACACAGGAAGTTTGTATAATTATTCCATTCATCTGCTGTTCATCCTGACAGTCTCTGGACTGAGTTTCAGACATGGCTGAGAAAAATGGCAGAACCAGGGCTGTCTCAAGGACAATAATCTGTAGTGGTCTTTGCAGTCTTGTAGCCTGTCAGTTGACGGTGTTGACAAGTGGAGGAGGAGACGGCCTGTCAGCAGTGAGCGAAGGGCAGATAAAGACTGGCAAATCAAAATGTTTACCTTAGGGTGCTGCCCTCATGCATGCAGTGTCTCTCCCCTTCCATTATAAGGCTGACCACCATCTGGAAGGCATAGTGCATGCACACACACACACACACACACACACACACACACACACACACACACACACACACACACACACATTCACCACCAGCACTACCAATTGAGGTCATAGTTTATCTATGATTTTTTTTCTAATACATGTTAATACACAGCATCAACAGCTTTGAGATGGCAGAATGATAGGAAACTGTTCCAATTCAAGTTACAGCTCGGATTTATGAGACTTCAGTGCAAGAAAAAAAAAGAACCTGGACCATCAATGTCACCATGTAGAGGATGAATACAAATGAATGTATGAATGAATGAATGATTAAATTAATGTATAGTAGTACAACAAAAATAACATCAGCAACAACATGTACAAAAGAAGTACAACAACAATAAAAAGAAGAACAAGGACAAGAAATAGATGGATAGGTTGCCAGTCCATCACAGGGAATTTATACATGACTTTTCAAAACACGCGTTTCTTGCCCCTGGCTATATATTGGCAGACAACTGTGCCGAGATGGTTCGGGCTGGAAAACACTATTTCTGATTTGGTTTCATTTTGTTGTGCAAAATTAGTTGACATCCAGTCCTTTATATCCGCGAGGCAGCTAGACTGTTTGTGTCATTAGGTTTTATAGGCACATATCATTGAAAATGCATGCTGAGTTTGTGGAAAAACAAAGTGGAATTGTGAATGGTGAATAATTGAATTAGACATGGCTTACCTCAGTATCACTCTGGAAATGGGGGAACTCATTAGGAAATTTAAAATGTAATACCCTGGCCTTTATATATAATAATTACATTGTTAAGGAACAGAAATATGGCAGCTGCTAGTCTCCACAATGAAGTAATATGTTTTGTCTAAGAAGGTGTGGAAAGGCTGTAAAAATTTAATCCAAGAAAGCCCTTAAGACAAGATTTACTTGTATATATATTGCACACCATCTGAAAATCAGATCAAACTTTAATGATCCCTGAGAGGAAACCGGGGATGGAATCCAAAATTTCTCAATCTGTGAGCGGCGCAAAAGTCTACTGAAGCCCACAGTGAAGCTGCTTTTCCCTGCCATACAATTTTCAGAGACATTTTCTGAAAATATGATATAAACACTGTAGATTAAATGTGTGAGACCTGCTTGTTCCATGAAGTATAGGAGACTTACACAAGTCATTGTTTGTCTTGATCGCGTGTGTGTGTGTGTGTGTGTCATCTTCCTCTAAACATTTAGGGACTTCCCACTTGAGGAAAAAAAAAATGTTAAATGTTATATTCTAGATTTTGCCACAATAATTTCTCTTCATCAATCTTCTCATGAATAAGAACTAACCTCAAACATACAAAACAAACATAAACTCAGGTATGTTTTGTAGCATCAGGTAAGGCAGAACTGGACACCATCACATTGCTAGTGAGGTAATTGCAGTGTGGAGGTCCAAATATAGCCATGACTAGAATTGATTTCCTACCCGACGTTCAAAAAAAGGAAGTTGAAACTGCATTGCAAGATGACATTCATCCAGAGTGTGTGTGTGTGGGGGGAGAAACACATCTTTCTTATCCTCAGCCCAGGACTTGGCTTCATTCGTGATACAATAGCCTACACACATGCGTCCTCTCTGTTATCTTTTCTTCTCTATCCTGACCCAAGGTGAGTCAATATTCCTGTGCTTTCACATTGGTGTAGTAGGTGGAGTTGTATATGTATGTGTATGTGTGTGTGTGTGTGTGTGTGTGTGTATGTGTGTGGGGGGGGTACATTTGTTGGCTGCACATATCAGAATTGTGTCTCTGATGTGCATCACATCAGAAATCTTGATCTGACTATCTTTGATCTGACTATCACTGCTGTCCTCCACAGCGTGCCAGGGCACCTCCACCGTCCGTGGCGTCTTTGGCCACAATGTCACTTTGCCCTGTAGGTATGACACACACGCTCACGGCGTGCTGAGCATCTGCTGGGGGAAAGGGAAGGTGCCCACATCCAAATGCTCCAACACCATCCTCTCCTCCACGGATGGGACTGTGGTTGTCCAGAAGTCACAGAGGTACCAGCTGCTGGGCAGGGTCGCAGAGGGAGACGTGTCCCTGACCATCGTTGACGCCCAGAGGAGCGACTCCGGGGTGTACGGCTGCAGGGTCGAGATCCCAGGATGGTTCAACGACCTCAAGTTCAACACGCATCTGGTCATCGAGGAAGGTAGGCTTCATGCCACGCTTCCCAAATGATAATGAATACTTGATGCTCATCGGTTGAGCCTGAGGTTATTTTGTTTTTGCCAGCTCCTGTGGAACAACGTGTCACCCAGGGAAGCACGCAGGCGGCTGGTGGATTTCTTGGTGAGCACAAGCAAATTTTATAAGCGCTGCAAGAAGTTAAAGAATTAGGCAATCAAAAAGCAAACATTTTCAGCTAGTGTTTTATTGACTGTTTTTTTCTGTTTTAAAACAGATTGTTTTGCGCGTGATCTTTTTCATCTAGAGTGCAACTAAATGTAACTCACTGATTCACTGTATCAACCAGGCACAGACACATTACCATCACCATCACCATCTGAAAAACAGAAAAATGAAGAGCCAGTGATGGACTTTGCCACAGCTGAGGTACACTGCATGAGTGTGGTTTCAAATTGAGATGTGGGCCATTTGAGAAAGAGACATTCATTTTTACTAAATGACTCACAGCAAAACACAGAAAAACAATTACTGGTTATTTTTTAGAGAATATTTCTTTCTTTACTTGCTTATTTTTTAATTAATTTATTATTTTATTATGTTATTTTTAGTTACTTTTCCATAGTAAATATAGTGTTAAAAGAGTGGTTCATATTTTGATGCATGTTAACAAATGTATGTAGTTACATGTGTTTATGGGGCAGGGGGAGGCGGGTGGTGGGTAGAAGAGAGGCAGAGAGAATAAAGTGATATCACTGTTTTCTTAATATTTTACAATATGCCATATATTTATGCCGCATCCTTCACATTCTAGCATATGCAAAGTATAATTGACCCCATTATCCACGATGCCGTTCATTTTCACTTCAGGAAAGATTCAAAGGCTTCCCGGAAATCGTGAACGCTGGCAGGACTGCAGCAATTTTCTTCATCACCGTAATCATAATCCTCATCCTTATTTTCTGTAAGTGCTGAATAGATTATAGTTTGTGACTCATGTGCCATTTAGATGAATTTTACACTTTGAATGTGGGCGTCTGCTGAGCATCAGTGAGTGTGCCTCTTTACTTCCCTTCTTAGACCACATGCTGAGAATATCACTTAATGTTTGTTGCTTCAACCCAGGGAGAAGAAACCTGCTGAGGAAATCACCCGAAAATGAAAATGTTCAAGTGCCTGCGTGACACGGCAGGGATGAAGGAGCATAAAGATTTCTATAAGCAATTGGTGGTTGAAATAGGGACTGCATGGCCCTGTGTGGACGCCTGGCTTTTAGTTTTTAATCTAGTTTACTTGCACGATAATGAGGATACTAATACAGTCAATAGAAAAGTAATTACAGTGCAGGAGAGGAACGAAGCTGAAAAAGTTTATTCAGGGTCTTCCTCCTTAAAAAAACAAAACAAAACAAGACATTGTTAGTCACCAAAAACAAATGAAACAGACACATAGCACAAACAATATCTACACACAAAAAACACACAAACAAGCACCAACAGTAGGAAGAAAACAAACAAATAAATAAACCTAGAATAAATAGATATGCACAACCAACAAAAGCATCTTAGCAGAAGGCTCATGATGAAATGAGATTTTTTTTTGACTGTGTCCTAAAAGCAAGCAAAGAAAATATGACAATATGTCTCTAAATGTGAGGGAAAAAAAGATGTATGACAATAAGGCACATGAATGTATAAAGGTATCATTTTTCCATCTAGGTGATTATGACTGAATGTCTAAAAGTTGTGATAAGTATCTGGAAGTTCTTGGCTTGCAATTCATGCGTTTAAAGATAAAACAAGGATTTTGAAAAACGTTATCTGTTGGCAGCAGTGAATATTTAAAAACAAACAAACAAACAAACAAAAAAAAAACTGCTGTATTTATCCAACTCTTCAATCACAATGGGACCTAATCCTTTTAAACTTCTCCCTGCTAACCAGACAGGAGGACAGGACGTCCCAGCTGTGACAGGCCACACAGTCTGGTGTGTTCGGGTCCCAGTATCTTCAGACTGCGCTGAAAAGACTCAGCTGCTGTCATGTGACTGACAATGTGAAGCCGTACTCAGTAGAGAAATTATGTACATATTTTTACGTATTTATTTTTCATTTTTCATGGAAAAAATTCACTTAATGTGAGGTAGGTCCGGGTGAATTTGATCCCAGAAGCACTGACGCTCTTGTTTTAGACGGGACGTTATAGTTGTGGACACAATGCCACCTTGTGGACATTATTATCAAAACCTGGTGAACGTTTCACTAGGGACACTCCATGGAAAAAAACAGGATGAAGAAAAACACATGAAGTGGGTAAAGTGGAGTAGTTTTTTTTTTTTATTATTATTTTTAATTTTTTTTAAACTGTTTTTCTGTCATGCTAAGGCTCACCTTTCAGAATCACTTTAATTCATGTTTACATGCAAATTTATGATAACAGTGATTCATGTTATTTTTCAAAACATTTTAATGATAACATTTATAATCACATTATTTTGTTTTTATCACATTAACTGACTTTCACTGTGAAATGCATAGGCTATGGCTATTTAAGAAAAGCATTTTTTCAAAGCAGTGGGGTGAGAGAAATTTGGTCTCTCTCTCTGTCCCTTTTCTACTTTCATTATGTGGATATTTATGATATAAAGACTCATCCTAAACACTGACCATCTTATTGTTTGTGCTGGAGTGGGCAGTAAAACTGGATGATGCTTTTTAATTAGTGTATGAAGGAAAGTGGGAAACACACCACCAGCAGGGCTAATGTAGCGTCTTGGGCCACATTCCCTGCAGTACCATGGACCTGTGATGTGGGAAAAGTTGGCTGAAATGTGAGAAATCAGCATGTCACAGTTTCACTTTGAATTTGTTTTAAGTGTAACAAATGTTTGCTTAAATGGAAAAAAAATGTTGATAGATCTTATGTAAATACTGGAAGTAATAAAAGCTGAATGACTAAAGTGAGTGTCTAGTGTGATGGATGCTTATAGTATTCTAAATAACAGTAATATTGTACAATGAAATAATGTCGTAGTTAGACTTAGCGAGCACATGTTTGTTTAAATGAGCAAAGAGGAAGTGCCATGCAGGGTTACTAAACATCCAGGTCAGCAGACCCAGATGTTTGCTCAGCAGTCTATGGAAAGAAACAAAAGTCCATGAACCTTGAATAAACCAAACAAACTATCTGAGCACAATGAGTATAGATTGTTTGAAAATCAAGATGCATGGTCTTTCTAAACCTGAGTCATTTGAGACAAATATCAAAACATATTTTGTGTATAAAGCCTGCTTTTTGGGGTGCAGTAAGCATTTGAACATCAGCACATTCAATATTATTTTCAGATGTAAACTTCATTCCTGTGGGAGCGCAACTGTTATGCTGGGAAATGTTTGGAATTCAAATTATTTAAAATAAAATATACATCTTTAAATCCATGCCCTCGCTGCTCTAAACTATGGGATCTTGTATCTTGTATGAAACACTGCATTTGGATGATTGCCTTGTGACTGCAGTCTCATATATATCTTGTCTATAATCACCATTGCCTCGAAAATTTTTGTAGAAATTTGTTGCTTTTCTTAGTTTTCATCAAATGCAGAAATTTACACCCGTCCACTTTTAGCACAAGGAACCAAAACCACAGAAAAGGAAACGGTCTTATTCTGCATTCCTCTTCGGCCAGCAGAAGTTGTTGGTGTTTGCAAATTATGGGCAGCATCATGTGATTTGGAAAAGTTTCAAAACTGAAACCGCACTGTGGTTTGGTTTAGTGTCGCTCAGCAGGTGAATTAAATCCTTCAGCTCCTTCTGCAACAGGAGAGATTAAGGGATTAATATTTGGAAAATGATTATTTTGGGCAGCAAACACCTGCCCTTAGGTTATGGGCTACTCCTTTGCCTACTCCAAGGTAAGACATTCTTGATAAAAACGACTCATGATTTACAATTACAAGTCTGAAACATATGATAGGAACTATTTCTTCTTATTTTACTTGGATTTCCCCTTATTGTCGACAAATTTCTTTGTTTTTTTCAGGCAGTGTGAGAGCACAAAACGTCAAAGCCACAGTTGGAGTTGATGTTACTTTATCGTGCAAGTACGATGCCCAGTACTACGGCAGGCTTGCTGTATGCTGGGGCCGAGGGGCCATCCCCAACAGCGGCTGTGCCAATCAAGTCATCAAATCAGACGGGACGTCGGTGACCAACAGATTGTCAGAGCGCTATGTGCTCATGGGTGACCTCAGTAAGGGTGACGTGTCCCTGACCATCAGGCAGGTCCAGGAGGACGACTCAGGGATGTACGGCTGTCGCGTGGACATACCGGGCTGGTTCAATGACCACAAACACCAGCTGACCCTGACGGTGGTGCCAGGTGAGAGACACTGGGAGACTCTCTCTTAATCTCTGAGCAGCTTTATAGACAGTGGTGGATAGAAAATGCAAGGTCTGTAACTGATATTATTCATGGTTATAATTCAAAGTGCAGGTATCACTATTCAGGAGCTGGAGATTCGTTCATAATTTATTTTATTCTTTGAGCAGGTTTTACTTTTTGCACTGACATTTCCTTATTTTCAGCACCTCCTAACCCTCTGAGAATAGAGACAAGAGAGGTGAAGGAGAGGACCATCACTGTCCGCTGGACGTCTGTGTTTGATGGTGGCAGCCCCATCACCTCTTATAGGATTGACTTCAAGAACAAACTGGGTAAGCAAGTAAACAAGAGCATTCTACATAGATTTTGGACATTTATTAGCTCATTATAGCTTTGAAAATTTGGTTTCTGGTATAAATGTATATCAACCATATGCAACCAGCACCCTGGGATACAGCAGTAACAACGGCAGACATAGGCCCCGATCTGACTCAGGTCACTTTGGTTGACATGCGTCCGGCCAAGGCGTACAACATTCGAATGTTTGCTATCAACAGTGTGGGCACCAGCGAGACCAGCAACACTCTCACTGTCACCACAAAAGAAGCAGGTAGAGTTAAACATTTACGTTTTATAGTCCGACACCTTTAATTAAATTACCATGAGGGTCTAGTTCAAATGATCTTTGACAGCTGACATTCAATAAATAACCGGCTAAAACATCATCTCCCTGCAGCGCCAGGGGGTCCTCCGCTGGATGTGCAAGTTGAAGCCCTCACTTCTCACAGTATCCAAGTCACTTGGAAGGTAAAATCATATTTTTTTCATTCATTTTTTTAAAGACTTTTTCCCCTTGTGCAAAATATGTTCATCAAAATAAACCGTTTTGACCCTTGAATAAAACCAGTAAAACACTTTTGAAAACAGGACTCTAATGAGACAAATTATAGAGAAAATCCCCCTTGGCTTATTTAGATTGCTCGGCTAATATGTAGGTATTTACTAAATGATAATGAGTGACATTGTGTCTTGCCGTACAAAGTGTGTGTTTTCTCTTGACTAGCCTCCAAAGACTGACCTCCGCAACGGTGTTCTGCGGAGCTACAGCCTCAGCTACAGGGAGTACGACCCTGAGAGCAGGCAGTTCAGGAGGTCGCAGCACCACAGCGTGACCGCCACCAGGGAATTAGAGAGCGTCACCCTGCACAACCTGAAGCCGTCCACCCAGTACAGCATGCTGATACAGGCCAAAACGAATGGAGGACTAGGGCCTCCCTCAAATCCAGTTGCCTGCACAACTCTGAATGAGGGTAGGTGAAGCATCTTGAAAGGTGATGCCAACACACACACACACACACAGCAACATAAAACTGAAAAAAAAAAAAAAAAAAGAATTTTGTGACGGGGAGTTTTTCTTGCTTCTGTTATCATTGTGATGCCAACTCAGTAGACAAAGCTGAGAAATGTCTGCTTTTCTGTCTCTCCCAAGTTCACACAACATCAACAGCTGAGATGCCTGTGACAACTTCAATTGCTTCAACCTGGGGAGAAAGCACTACAAGTTTCACTCCAGGTATATTTCACAGGGTGTTTTTCAGCTTTCTTGATTAGGCCAAAATTTCTGAATCACTGAATGTGCCAGGCATTACTGTGATAAATCCTGCGATGTTTTCTATCTTCTAGTTTCCCCTGACCCCCCGATGCTAGAGTTACTGGAGGTCAAAGACAAGATGATTACTCTTCATTGGACTGCTGGGTTTGACGGAGGAAACCCCATTACTGGTTATGACCTTGAGTATAAACCAGACAATGGTGAGAGAAAAATTACAAGCATTGAAAAGAGATTTTAAAATCCAGGCTCCTTCTCTCTAATTCAGCTATAAAATCTAACACTACATTTTTTTTTGTTCACATTTTGGCATTCCCCGGTCATACCTTGTGACATGAACTTTTACCTTTTTTCCACAGCCTCATGGGATCACACAAATACAGTTGCAGACTTCAGCTCCAACCAGACTGAAACCACAATAATAGAGATGTATCCGTCCACCTACAACATCCGCGTCTTTGCCAGGAACAGCATTGGCATGAGTGAAGCCAGCAACGTCCTCACCGTCACCATCGAAGAAACAGGTGTTGTTTTTGCACTACTTTCCGGCAGCCTTTTCCCCTCATTGCCTTAAATAACACCTCTGATGAAAAGCTATATATTAAATCTATTTGTGGTGCCTCAAGCAAGCAGGATTAGTGTTCCCATTGCTTTACTGTTTATCTCGATGATACCTATGTGGCACATTATATGTCCTCACATTGGAGAGAAAAGGATTTACTGAAATGATTTCATGGTGTAATATTTCCTTGAGCCTCAGTAACAGCATAAGATTTATCCAAAATTCACACTCAGTAAGGCAGCCCAAGATATGACAGACTCTTGTTATACAGCAACTGCAGTTCGTCAAAACACCAAAAGCATAAACCACACTGTACAGTATGTGACCTGATAATTTCACAGTTCACTTCTTCCTCTAGATTCATTAGTTATGCAGCTGTGGCAATTTAGGGAAAGCAACACTTTTTAAGTTTCCTCTTTGCTGTTTCTTGATGACTTTGTCCCACAGGTCGTCGTGAGGACACCATCACAACTTCCATATCAACTCAAAAGGCGACCTTCTCAACTACCACGTCTGCAGACACTCAGGCCGCTGTGAGTAAAACATCCTCGCATTTATGTCCATGAGATGATTAGAGCAACATCCTTGTGGGAAAATTTTAGTATTAATGGGCATAGAGTACCCCTTTCCTTATCTGTGAAACTCTCTTGTTCAGGTGAGCACTGAGGAGAGTCAGGGTGGCCACCTCGCTGCCATCGTGGTGCCAGTCGTACTGGTGGTGTTGATTGTTGCCATAGTTACAACATGGCAATTCCGGCGTGAGTATGCCTATTAGGCTGACGATACACAGTGCAACTTACATGCAATTTGCTGCATGTTGTAAATTAATTTTTTCTTTTTTTTCTTTTTTTTTTTTTTACTGTTGCTAAGTCACCAGACGCATATGGAACATTTCCAACGATGATGCAAACCCAGTTCATGATTTTCATTGGATGGAAACTCCAAAAACAACTCAGTGGCATGCAACCAAATAGCATGGAAAAAGTTTCATATGTCACCTCAGCCTTGCATTACCGTAAAAGTCCATCAACTTTACTGTCCTTAATGTTATCCACCTCTTTCCACAGGGATGAACAAGAGGAAGGGCAGCTGGGGAATGTAAGTAGTGATAAGCCACATTAGCCAATGAAATCTCTCAACTTCAACTGAGAATTGCACTATTATTCTTTCTCTTGTCTGCAGAGGTTGGCTGACCAATGGTGCCATACATTACAGAGACTCTGAGCCCATCCCAGAGCTGTGAGCTGCAGTGTGGCTTTTACAGAGATTATGAGAAGAACCAGTGATTATGAATTTCATGAGCATGAGTTTTGTAAATAATAAGTTCTGGTCTGACTGACCTTTTTCCTGTTTACTTCATGTTATGGAGAAAGGAAACAAAATCTATCACAAAAACTTCACTCTCCAACGAAGTGCTAAAGTTGAGCAGCTGACCAAACACAATATAAAAAAGAAGAAAAATTAAGTAAGGTGGAAACTTTAAACACAAAAAATGACATGGTGTCTCTTTTATTTGGTTAATGACCATAATGAAAGCATTCTTCCAAATTGGTTAAGTTGTTCCAAATTTGTTGAGGGTAAGCTGTACTGACTTGATGTCTTGCAGAGATATTATTTGCATGATTTGAATGATGGTCATATTGTCTTCTGTTTATGTGATGGCTGGTGTAATGGAATCCCACCAGATCCTCCCCATTTTCTGTTATGCTAATAAAATTTTTGCCCCACAGTTTGTGTATCTACATGTCATTTATTAATTAAGAAAGCCACCACAGCCAAAGTGGCAGATGAGTGAAATTACAATTTCACTGAATTTCACAATAAAACCGGCAGCCATGACCTGTGGATTAAAGGGTTAAAGAGACCCGCATATTGTAATTTTACAATTTTTCCGAATGTAAATACATATAGAGCGAGATGTTTCAACAGAACACACTGCTAAAATTTGATTTTCTGTATACAGTTACATTTTAAGTTGTATTTTTATAAATTCATCTTTTTTTCTTGTGTAACTCCAGTGAATGCATTCACCTGGGTTTGGTTTTGACTGGATCCCATCACTAAACAATTGCTAAATTCTTGTCAAGCAATGGCAGAATCTGAAATAGAAAGTCTCCGCTCAACATGTTTATGTCATTTTAATTACAGGACCTGGCATTGGTGCCTATTTAGGCTCATGTATGGGACTGCTCTGCCTGTGAGGCCTTCGTCTTAAAATTCATCTTTTTATCTGAACAGTATTTATTTGCAGAATAATTTTCTCTTCCTGAGCCATGATATATATGAAAATAAAATAATGTAGTTGAATAATTTGGTACTTTTCATTTGCATGCATTCATCTCACAACCAGTGATCACGACTATCTGACACTTGCCACCAACCATCACAAGAGGGCGCTGGAGTCTGACCAGTGAACTGCTCTAATCTGTTGCAGCAAGACCTCACCTGATCGGAGCCATCCTCAGAGGCAGGCGCCACAGCCAGCTGGATTTCCATCCATCTGTCCTGTAAAGCTCTTAATTGTCCTAATTAATGAGATGAGGAAGAGGAGGAGATGTGATATCTCAGAGGAGCCGTGAGGCAGCTGCCTGCAAGGGAGTCTCCTGCTAATGGGGTAGCTCAGGAGGATACCCAAGCCGTTTTCTCGGCCTCCTGCCGGGACCACATGGCACAGCGGGGATCAATGTATAGATGGATGGATGGACGGCTGTTTAAACTCTAATGGGGCTTCCAGTTCCTTCTTTGCTTCCGTTTTCAGTGGCAGGAGCAACACCACAGCTTGTTTCTTCCTTCTCTAAAGAAGGCCTGTGACTTTAAGCAACATGGTGGAGTTGCTTTTGCAGATCTTGCATTCTCACAGTGCTGGGAATGGACTAATTGTCCACGGTGGCATAAATAATGCTTGATTTGTTTGTTTGCAGTGTTACAACATCTCAAAATCAGTGCAGCTGACACACAAAGCCTCTGCACGCTGTGTGACCGTGGCCTCTAAACACAGCTCTACCACATCCCTCCTCCCTGGACAAGCACTTCCTCTCATCTTTGGTCCCCTGGCTTCCGCTGTCCGTTGCCCTTCCCTTGCTTTCCTCCACCTCCTCACTCTTGGCTTTTGACTCTGCTTGTAAAAACACCAGCAACTTCCTGTTCCAGGGCTTTCCTCCATTTCTACACCTCTCCATCCTGCTTTCTCCTCATTGCTCCCTCTTTCCCTGTCCAAGCCCTGCTGATTGCACTGCATGGCACTTAAATAAACAGAAAAGAGGGGAGGAAGGCTGTGGGATGGAGTGGTGGGATGACTTTGATGAGGTTTCTTTGATTGGCCATGCAGCCATAAACCAGAATGCGCCCCTGCCACCCCCACCCCCACTGGTGCCCCGTGGGCCACGCTTGCCACCGCAAAAGCGTACAAGGAAACAAACCAATAGGCAATCACAATGACAAGCACCTGAGGCACAAAGGGAAAAAGCTGATGTATCTGACCAGCAGTTTATCTCTGTGTCATAACCCCAACACTTTTGTCACCATGTTTACAGCATAACACCCCCACCCTGTTTAAACATCTTCTACCGAGACCAAACATCCATTAAAGCAGCAACACAGTGTTCCTTGTGTATGCCATGCAGAGCTGTGTCAGCTGTATTTGGTAAAGACTTCAGTGTGGGACTGCAGGTGGGTGATGGAGGAGGGAGGAGGGACTGCATGGTTGTAATAATGGCAGTATTAGCAATAGAGACTGAGTGAGAATTGTAATAATTCATGCAGTCTGACTCAGGCCACATCAAGGCAGCAGTGCTCAGGAAGCAGAAACTCTGAACAGTACCACACACACCAAAGGCTGATCTCTGCAGGAGGGACTGGTCCCCAGGCCTCGTTGCCCCAGAGCGGATGCACGTCCCTGGACTGGAGGCGCTGCCAGATGTGGGCCCTTCTGGAGCTCTGTATGAACTCGCAAACAGCAAAGCAGACGAAAGTATTGAACGGAAGGGAAATGAAAGGGGCAGGGAGCTGGGGTGGAACAAAAAAGAGAAGGGGGGACACAGTAGTGGTTTGTCAAAGGCATGCAGAGTGTTGGGGAATGGCCTTTTTGGTGATGAAAGAGGCATTTATTGATTCAAGTCTTGATACAAGGCAAACCATCTAAAAATGGACAGGGGCTCAAGGGGGCTTCTCATCTCGTCGCAGCTGAAGCACATGTGTCAATGGGTAAATGAAAAACAAGGTAAAATACAGAGCAATTATAAAATTGGGAACATGTGTGAGCTGGAAAAATTTCTCCTGGATTGCTGTGAATGTAATAAACCTGTTGAGAAAGACGGGAAAGTGGCAATGTAAAAAGCACCGAAAATGTCTTGATCCTTTAGTAAGTCTGATTTTACTGAAAGTGCAAGTTTGTCTGTGTGTATGTGTGTGAGTGAGTGTGTGTGTGTGTGTGTGTTTGCACTGATGTGATGTGATTAGCCAACCTGAGCCAGATGGAAGGCAGTACACATGATTGAAGGTCAGACATAACAGTTACCATGGAGACATCACCAAGTAGACCAAGTAAACCAAGTAGAACATTTTACTGCACTGTCGCTTCCCTGAGGGACCTGCATGAGTCTGTGTGAGTGTGTGAGTGTGTGTGTGTGTGTGCGCGCGCGCATGTGTGGGTAAACGTGTATGTGGGCATGAGCTTGTGCGTGTGTGCCTGCATGAATGTGTGGACTATAACAAGCGAGATCCAGTTTGTGCATGTTTTGCTATACATTGATACAGCTATCAACATTCATTTTCAGATTATTCCGCACTGCTCACTACTTTAACGAGATAAATCATTCACACGCTAAATTAAACATAACAGTAAAAATCTAATTTTGGACAACTTATTTTTTAAGGTAATGAACCAAATACTGATCTTTTGTTTGTAGAAATCCAAATTGGTCATGTTTTACCTCTTGACTAACACAGATTTGGTAAATTTGAGCTACAATAAGGAATGTGACCTGATTAAATATGTGATTATCCCTTGTATGCTTCAGTATGTCAGGTTCGAGGCTCTGAGTTGCACCGAGACGTGCAGCATGTGTCTCTACAATGCATTCATGAACCGGACATACTCTAAAGATTTACCCTTGTGTGCTTTTATTGAGCAGATCTTGAGCTCAGTGGCAAATTTCAACCATCTCAGAGGTCTAAGTTTCCATAGAAACACACTAGACTTTATATTGATGTAGCCAGTTTATCAAATGCTGAAAAAAATGCATTTGGCAGCACAGCATTAAGGACAGAAATAGCTATACTGACATGCTTGTTACCTCCCTTTGCACACCCATAATCCTTAATGCTCGCAGATATTTCCATAAACGTTTGAACATCCAAAACCATATCTTGTACGATTCGTATCACACGTCACCTCTCATTCAGGCAGCATTAAGTGTCAGAGCTTTGAACAGCGGCATGGGTCTTAATCTGTTTAAATTTGCTTCCTTCTCTCTCCTAACACCACTGACTTGTGCATTTTCTGCACCTGCCCAGAGGCGAGTTCTGCTAAGGAGAGGCGTCAAATTGGAAGACCTCCATCGTCCTGGCAGTTGAACACAGTGGAAGTCTTGGATCTGTTCAGGGGATTGGACCAGCTGAGCTCTGCCATGGAAGACAAGTGGCTGGCTGAGTTGAATGGAAGGGAGACAGTGGAACGATGGGGAAAGAGGGAGAAACGAGAGGAGGAGGGAGGCAGGGAGGGGTAATCACATCAGGGGATTAGTGGCTGTTATTAATGGAGGATAAGGCGCTTCGCTGTCTCTCTCTCTCTAACACACACATAGAGACACATCCTGTCTTTCTCTCTCCTCATCTCCTCATCTGTCTGTCTGTCTATCTATCTATCTATGTATCTATCTATCTATCTATCTATCTATCTATCTGTCTGTCTGTCTATTCCCTTGACTGTCAGATGGTAATTCTGTTATACAGCTGCCTCTGTTCTCTTCATCCAACCTCTGGCCTACGGCAATGCGTTATGATTTTGGTTTGTAATATTCTCGCTACCTACTTCATGAGGGAGAAAAATGATCTGCCCCTGTGTGCACATCTATGTGTGTATACGTGCGCGCCTGTGCCTGTGTGTGTTTGTGCGCGTCTGCGCTGGCATGCCGCCCCTTGAAAGATGGCCATTCAGTGGTGAACAAACAAGACATTTGTCTAAAGTCTTGCATCACCTCAGGGAAGACTCTGTGGAAATGTGCTTTGCCAGGTTATCTTGTGCTGTTAGCTCTCGCTGAATTATTTTCAATCTCTCTGTGACTCACAGCATCCAAACTTCATGGCAAGATGTGTGAAAAAAGCTTCTTTTTGACACCTGTCTGTCATTTGTACCGGAGAGACTGAGATATAATTTCTAACCCGGTGAACCTGTTTTCTTACTCTAATGTTGCATAGATGCATACACAAATTAGCATCATTTATACACTCACAGAGAGGCATAGGTGCTTTTTGTCTCCCACTATTGTGTGTGTGTGTGTGTGTGTGTGCATGGGTGAAGTAGGCTTCCCTTCAGGGCAAATTCCCTTAGGCGGTTAAAGAAGATCATAAGAGAATGCTGTAACGCATATTGGTTTGTATGAAACCAAATACACACACACACACACACACACACGCACACACATACAAACACGCACGGGCAGATGACAGTCACAATGGCTTCTCAGTGAGAAGATGTATGGGTCCGGGCTAAAGAGGCACATTTACAGGCTCTTTCATCAGCGAGAAAACGCCTCAGCCTCGCGGAGAGCCACAAAGACACCAGCATCCCACCGTGAACCTCAGACACAGCTGCACTGCAGTTTCATCATCTGAATGGAGTTTCACAGCAGTGGCAAGGAAACCAGAGTCCCCGAGCCCTATCACATCGCCCAAGGACCCTGGAGGTGAGCGGCATGTCAGAGAAGCTCAGAGGCGACAAAAATAAGTAAATAGACAGAATCCACATGCAAAGCAAGAAAACTGGAGGGAGGGAAGGAGAGAGTTTTAGAAGCAGTCAGCCGTTCCTTCTGGCCAAGCACAGAGGCACAGCAAGAAAAAATATATTTAGGATTATGGACTTGATATTTCCTTTTCACGCTGCTTTTTTTTTTTTTTTTTTTTTTTTGTCAGTCCTAAAGTAGAAAAAAATGTCTTGTGCATGAAATGTCTCTACTTCAGCATGACTTGAACATATGTATTCAATTAAGATATAGTTACTTAAACAAATTGGTGCTTTGTGTCACTTCTTCCCAAATAAGTAAACAATATTGAAAGAACAGCTGTCATCAGCCAGTGTATTTTTATATGATTGTCTTTTTTTTTTTTTTCAAGTTGGGCCCCTAGAACACAGAGAACTGAAGGCCCTGCGGGGATACACACACACACACACACACACACACACACACGCACACATACACCAATCTCTCTGTCTGTCAGCTCTGTGCTCATAATCACATCCTATCCCCTCGTGTTCCCATACACACAACCCCCCACCTTTCCTTCGCTGTAGAGGGAAAGAAATGAGAGATCCCTCCAAATGCTGTCTAAGATTAAGGCTTTGTGTTTTACATGTGTTATCGTTGCTTCCCTTCGTTATCCCCCTGCTTTTGTCTCAGCCTCCTCCTCTAATTAGAATCTCGTCCCTTTCATTCCTCTCCGCGCCTTTCTTCCACCTGTGAGAGCGAGAAGTAGAGAGAGGAAGAAGAAGAAGGAGGGGAGAAGAAGAAGAAGAAGAAGAAGGAGAAGAAGAAGAAGAAGAAAAAGCAGAGGAAGAGGAAGAAGAAGAAGAAGGCAGGAACGGGTAGAAAAAAAGATGAAAAGCGCGCCACACGGAGCGAGTGGTGGAACGTTCTGGAATGCAGCGTCTGAGGGGAGGATGAAGGCGCTTGTCACGTCTCATCACACAAACGCACACACGCATGTGTGCGTGCGCGCACACACACACACACACACACACACACACACACACACACACACACACACACACAGACACACGCAGACAGCCCGGCTGTGGCGCAGAGATGCACAGACCTGCTGAGCTGAGCTTTGAAAAGAAGAAAGTGCGATGGAAAAGAAAAAGAAGAAAGAAGAACAAGCAAGTAGAAGCCACCGTGTTGGATGTTTCATTTTGACCCATATTTGTCCTGACGCATAATTCAAACAGGCGCTGAGGAGCCCAGCGCATCTGTCACGGCGGGGCGTTTGGAGACAATATCTAAGCAGATCCACCCTTATGCACACACCACTGGTGGCATGAACTGCAATTAGGAGTGAATAATAAGCACAATAAAATATAAAACATTTTAAAGCAAGTAATCCTTGACTCCACTGTTATTTGGGAAACGTGCGATGCTCTAACAAGCGGAAAATTATGGCTGTACACTCTCGTTCTTTCTCTTTCTTCCTCTCTCCCCCATTCCTTCTTCCATCCACCCTTAACTCCTTCCTCCCCCTTCGCCTCCAGCCAAGTTCAGCGCTGTCTGTCCCCTGGCCCACAGTGTGGCCTCCTTGGATGTTTATGTGCGAGGTGAGGGCAGGCTGGCACTGCGCCCATGTGTGTGGTCAGGCCATGTTTACATCTGTCTGGCCCTGGAGCCTGGGGCCTGGATCCCAGAGCTGTGCGTCGTTGCGTGCTGGATGTAACCCAGAAGACAGTAGCGGGACCTGAGGACCGGGTCTTGCTCAGGCTTAGACTTTGTAGGACTTGATCATGGATGGCCCACGGTCTAACACGGCCATGCATGTCCCTTCTCATAACTTCCATACTGACCCTTTTTCCTATGGAGCCTTTAGAGCCCCAGATCGTCTGCTGCTTCTACTACGGGTGGAAAGAGTAGCTTACTCAAATATAAGCATTGTTACTTTGCTTATATTTTACTTAAGTAGGGGTGGAACTAGGATTATATAAAAAAAAAATCTACTTAAGTAAAGGGATTAAGTGATTTCAAATGTACTGTTTTTTTATTTTATTTTTTAGAAACAATATCTTTGTTAGAGGAAAACATTTCCATGCAATTGCAAAAGGACAAGAGGGCAAAGTTTCAATTAGATTCTATAACTGGGAATTTGGAAATACAAAAAAAGTGCACCTACATAGTAAAGACAGATTCCTCGTCTCATCTCTATGGACTGACTGTTAACAATTTGTTGACTGATGTTGGAGTATACAGCAAATACATTCATTACCTCAGCCTATATATATATATATATATATATATGTATGTATGTACATCTTCAAAACTGCTGTGTTTGAAGATCTGCAGTCCACCTTCTAAGGAATATAGATAGCTGTCAAAAATTGTTCTCTGTAATAGATGGGATTTGAAATGTGGCTAAGTACAAAAAGCTACTCAGTAACAATAACTTGAGTAAATGTAATTAGTTACTTCCGTATTTGCAATCTCCAACTACTATTGCACTCCACACTCACAAAGCAGAAAACGGCAAGACTTCTCAAAGTCTTCTGGTAAAGCTGAGCGCTTTCTTTTGCCTGGGTGTTAAGGAACTGCAGACTCTGTCTCTCTGATTGAATGTCTATATGTTAGTCCTTAGGATTTGTGTGTCTGAGATATGTTTAACATGCACTAATCCGCCCGAAGCAGGGAAAAAGGCAGAGAATTGAATAGCGCTGGTTGCAGTACATGACAAACAGTGTGATCTGCCTTTTGTTTTTGATAGCTGATGAATATGCATGGGGCCCTGGGAGTGACTGAGTTTGGGGGCTGGGGGGGCTGGGGGGGGTGGAGGGGGGGAGTGGGGTGGCTCAGAAGAGCATGTTAAACAATGGAATTACATCTCTGACATGCATCCACCGCAAGGCTGGGATTAAATACAGCGCGGAGGGAAAAGGGAAAAAAAAAAAAACAGAAAAGAAGGAAGAGGGGAAGAAGAGGAAAGGATAGAGAGGGAGAGTGAAGTGATAAAGAACAGATTCTCTCCTTATCTATTGAAGAAGCCGAGGCCTCAGGGAGTGAGAGGGGAGGAAGGAGATGGGGAGGGAGGGAGGTAGCGGTGGCAACATGAGGGGAGAGGCAGGGTGGAGGGGAGGGGGGCAGTCGTCAATCCGATATATTTAATTTCTTTTGCTGTTAGTGAATCATCAAGGGGATGATCCAACAGCGGATCAAAAGAACGAGCAGGGGAACGGGAGAAAAAGCAGATTAACGCAACAGAACAAAGGAGCAGACTCTCCAAGACTATCGCAACTCTAATGCTTCCATCCTCCACTTCCACTGTCTCCCGGCTCCTTGCCCCTTCGCCTCTATCTCCTTCTCTTTCAGCACTCACAGACATGACCATGATATAGCCATCGAAAATGACACAGTTGCTTTAAGTATCTTTTTCACAACATTATGTGACTATGTGACTAAATTCATTGCACAAAATACATAAGCACATTGAGAAGAATTTTATCTGATGCACACGGTCCTTATAAAATATGTAAATCCAATAAGGACTCAATTAAAATAGCTGTGAACAAGAACACAGTCCTCACACAGCGTCTCACTCAAAGCTAGGTTACTCTATAGAGGATTTTTTATGTCAGTTCAAAGCCTGGCCGGACAGTCAGGATGAGTCAGGACCGCAGGGTGTGGAGGGGCATTGGCAATGATATCACATTTATCATTTAATGTTAAAGTGCTAAAGGCTTAAGACACTGGCCCTCCTGACAGCTCCACACCGGGTGGAGATGGATAAGAGTTAGTAATAGGCCTGTGTAGCCTGAATCAGTTCAACACAAACCCACTCTGAAATCTGAGAACGATCCTGGCCAATGGGAGTTCAGATTGGCTCCGGTGCTAGTGCATGCTGTGGGAATGCAAGCAGTGGAAGAACAAGGGTTCGTACAGTTTGGCCTGCAGGTGGTGCTAGAGGAAAGGTCATGAGGTCACAAAAGTTGATAGGTTCGTCCTCTGGGCAGCGTGAATGTGCTTTCCAAATTTCATGGCAGTAGATTTTGCAGAATAAAATGAGAGATTTTGGTGCTAGAGGAAGGTAAATGGGGTCATCAAAATCAAAGAGGAATCTTCCTTTGGGGAGTATGAATACTCTTACCAAATACCATGGTGAGAGTGACAACATTTTTTATTTGTTTTGATACAGTATCTTATGTGTGATTGTGACATTTTGCCCTGATGGAAGTGTCACAAGAAAGGCCACCAAAATGAAGAAGGTTCATCCCCTACGGAGCATAAATGTAGTCATCAATTTTTATGACAATCAGCCCAGTAGATTGTGAGATACTGGCCTGAGAGAAGCGCTGGAGGAAAAGTCATATCAAAACTGACAGGGTACATTTCCAGGGGAGCATGAGTACACTCAGCAAATTACTTGGGAATCTGTCCATTACATTTAGAGATAAGATATACACCTCAAATGACCTGAGGGTGGTGCTAGAGAAAAGGTCATAGGGTCACAACCAAGAGGAATCTACCTTTGGGCAGTATGAATGTACTTACCAAATACCATGGCAATTCAATTGTTACATTTTATGACATTTTGAATGCAAAATGAACATTCTGGCAAAAGGTTTGTGCAAGAGGACATCATCAGAATCGGCAGTGATAGAGTTCACCAAACTTTACGGCTGATGGTGGGTGCTAGAGGGAGGCCACCAACAGGGTTCATTCTAAAGTGATTGTGACTGCACTCACCAAATTTCATGCCAATTTGCCCAATAGATCATCAGAAATGTGTGAAATGTGTTGAAAAGAGGATGAAAAAAGGATGGATGGACGGACTGGCACAGTCATCTTTAGACCCTGACTGCCAGCAGGGCAAAAACAAAGTAATTTCCCGCAAGATAAATTAATAAAAACTCCTATAACCTCACTTGATCCACTCTTGATATGTTGTACCACAGTTTTGTTTGGACAAATAAATATCACATAAAAAGCCGCCATGCCTGGATCAACCCAAAGAAATATGCAATTACACTGAATGAAAGAAGTATCATAAAAAATGCTAATTAATGGCATCCTTGTATACGTGTCACTTCAGAATACATTTGTAACATATAGTTATCTGCAGTTTCTCCACTATGAAGCAGGAAATAAAACAACACCCAATTTGCAACTGCATTTACAGTGAACTGTTTCATGGAAGAATAGAGGAATCTTTTACTGTGTGTTCCCTTGTCCCGTCTGTCCTGCTTCTGTGCTATCATTGAGCAAGACTTTTTTTGTTGTCTTACTTAAAGGAACACTTCAGCTCTACTACAGAAAAAGATATTTTCCCACTTTGCTCTGATGCAATCTATCAATCCAGATAGTAAACACTACATCTGCCCCCAAGGAGTTTGAATTAGAAGTGGAAAGGTACAGTTTGCCAGTGTTCTCTGGCAGGAAATAGTTCCCAGTGTAACTCTTTGCCCCCGAGGACTGCCGATTATGCCGGGAATCTGTGTCATTGTGTTTGTAAAGAGCTGTTGCAGTTGAATTTTTCACATGTAAATTTTTGATGGTTTGAGCTCCACAAAGCGATACCCATCCAGCCCCATTGTTTTGAGCTGAATGGAACAAGGGGGGTCGCGTCAGACTGGAACTTCACCAAATCACACAGAAACCATCTGGTTGGATAAATTTCACTAGGGGTAAATGGGAAGATATCTGTTTTTTTTTTTTTTTTTTTTTTTTTGTAGTTTCTGTGTACTGTTAAGTCTACAGACCAGAGTGGCGGATGTCCAGTCAGCTAGACAATTTTTTTTATTATTTTTTTTTATCCTTGGGTCAGCTGAGAGAATGTGTATGTTTAAAGTGAAGCCCTAATCGGGACGGTTATATCCTGGTATAGCCATAGCACAGTTCCCCATGAATGGCATTGATTTGTGGTGGCGTCTGAGGTGTTATAATGCAGTATTGGTGTTGGCCCAGTGCAGTTCCTCCTGTCTGTCTGCTGGGGAGAGGGCAGCATTATGGGCCATATCTCAAGGGTGTTAGCTCAGACTACGACACTGTGGTGTGAGTATTCAGCTCAGGAGAAACTGGGATCAAGATCCTGTGTGTGTGTGCGTGTGTATGTATGTGTGTATAACGAGAGGGGATGAGGGGCTGGAGTGGGTGTAGGGAGAAGCTTGGCCAGGCCAGGTCAGGCTCCAACGGCGCTCCAAAAGACGAACGGGCAGCCAAGACGGTCTGGCCGTGTCCAGCTAAAACAAACATAGGAGGCCTCGGCGATCCTGTTCTACCTCATTCAACATTTCTCTCGGCCCCCACGCCACAACACACACACACTCTCTCTCACTTTCACCCTGCCAAAACCACCACAACGCCCCCTCATTTCGGCATAAATCCCCCTCATACCTGCCCGTCCCATTCACACAGCAAACCGGTGCCTGAAACACCTGCATGTACATATATGCACATGCATGTCCCCACCTTTACACACACGTGTGTGTATGTGTGCTTATGCCTGATTTTGTCCTGTGTTGGATCTCCTACCACCACCACCTGTCAACCCCCCCATCTCCCCCAATAAACTCAAATGAACTTAAAGTCTAAAATGTCAAGCAGTGTCCAGCCAAGCTCACAGCTGGTTGACAGTCAATATTGACCCCGGGCTCCATGTCTCTCTGTGGAAACGAGGAATAAACCCCAACCCCACTCTGTCACCTCCACTGGCTCACACACTGGTGGGCTGACCTAACCGGTGACCCTGCTCTGGGTATTTTCTCATCCTCCTGCTGGTTAAGAACAGGGTAGGGGAGGGTGCGAATCTGTTCCCAGTTCTGTGAGCGAGTGCCGAATTGATGGATGGGAGTGAGATATTGTCACTGATACTTAAGTTTGAAGGTGCATCGTTAACTGCTCCGTGCCAAACGACGACAACAAAGCAAACCCTTGCGCTCGTGTACTATATCAAAGCTCGACTCCACTTCTGTGAGTCTGGAGAGAGACAGAGTGAGGGAGTAAAAACTTATTGTACGTGCGTGCACTGGTGTATCGGTGCGCCGCTATGTACTCGCCTTTGTGTGTTTGTCAGCACAAACACCTAACATTGAAGGAGACAGGCTGCCTCCTGACAGTTATTTGCTAGTTTTGGTCTCTCTGTGCTCTGTCTATCTTTCTGTCTCTCTTCCTCTCCCCAAATTACCCCAGAGGACTGAGCGAGGGTAAACACAACCACTGAGAAAAGGCTCACGACACAGCGCTTGTTATTGTAAGAAGCTTCTCTTTCTGTCTCTCTCTCTCCTCTGTTTATCTGTGGCTTGTATAATTCCCTATTTGTCAGCCATCTGGATTCCATACAGAATTATGTACATACTATTTGTGCATCTGCTACATAAAGTCAAGGAAGCATTGTACAGCAGCATTACATTCCTGAGACATGCAAGGATGTCTAAATCCAGAAGATCATATATTTTTTTTTACAGCTGGGTCAGCTGCTCTGTCAGTGCATTACAGAGAAAATTATACTGTTGCAAGAATGAAAGCTCTGGTCCTCAGAGGGTTGCGGAGGGGTGACTGCGTGTGTGAGCGTAGGAGTTTGATATTACATGAAATCGTTTAAAGTGCCATCAATTATCCAGCTCATTGACTGAGACGAGGTGCCACCAGCTTCAGCCTTGGGCCTTCAGCCTCACTTAGGACAGCCGATTGATACTAAGTGACTGGTTCATGTCGCCTAATGTCATGTGGACAGGAGCCACCTTTGGGATGAAGCGATTTGTGTGGTTAAGTGAAAAAAAAAAAAAAAAAAAATGAATAAATTCATCTTCAGCAGGGCAAACACTGTAAAGTGACTCTGTGAGGCCTTATCATCAGTTTTATCATAGACCTCAATTTTCAGTCAATTCACAGCAATGTCAGTATGCGGATGGATTTAAGGTGCACTAAGTAAAAGGGTTGATGTAAGTGAGGATGTTTAGACTCATGGACAAAAAAAAAGACAAAAAAAAAGGATGGTTGAGTCTTCATGGTTCTCATCGACAGCCACACTCACTAATAGGTGTTAATCTAAACTTTAGACTAATATTTACCAGTGAGTCTGAATCCTTTAGACTGTAAAGGGTTCTCATCAATGTTGCATTGTGCAATTTTAAAAACAGTCAAACAGAGACTATCACCTGACCATCCAAGTTGTTGTATAGAAATCAAACTGCTAGGACAAAAATAAACAAAAATTAAATTAAATTAAAATTAATTAAATTAAATTAGAAATTAATTTAAAAATAATAATAAAAAATGCATATCCTCTTTAACATCTTATTGTATTTAACAGCAGTGACAGAATATGGGGCTTCAGGTCCCATAATTTGTTGTGGTCGTTCTGATTGGATGTGGTCGGCAGGAAAACACCTGTGAAGGTGTTCAGCTATCAAGTGCAAAGCTAATCTTAGCTCGTATGTAGTTGAAATTGTGTCGACTACATAATAATGCACCTCTACATGATAAAACTTGTCAGTTGTTAAAAACGATGTGGCGACGCATCACGGGGGTAAATAACAAACAACTGTTGAAAAGAGGAAGACAACTAATAACATCGAAGAAAAAATCCACATCCAAACAGAAAGAAAAAAAGAAACACAGTTTGAATGAGGCGGGTATTTGAGCCTGAAATCATGTTCTGTGTTGATCGCCATCTATATGACCCCAAAAAGTCACAAACAAATTCTTTTATAGCCGGCACAAAAAAAAAAAAAAAAAAAAAAAATCTTCAACAGGAGGCAGTCAGAGATCACAAAGTGTCAAAGTGTCATCAGCACAGCATGGGTGTGATTTCATGTTGTGTGGGCAAAAAAATAGCTTCTGGTAAAATGTCCAAATGTCTGGTAAATTTTGTCATCCACCAACCAAAACTTAGTTTCAAACCCTCTAGATAGATAGATAGATAGATAGATAGACCAGAGCACCTGAGGCTCCTGCAGCCAATCATATGTCAGGCAGGCATGAACACACACGTACACCAGAATCACCAGATGTCTTTGGTTTTCATCAAAGCCCTTAATTTTCCCGGTTCACATCTTATACCCCCCTACAGACATCCCCCTGACCCCCCCCCCCCCTTCCCTTACATAGCACCTGCTCTCAATATGAGCCCCCTGCCCTGCCCACCACATCACACACACCCCCACACACACATACACTTGTACACAGGGCTTGCAGATCTTGCTCATAGGTTCCTGTGTAAGTGGCCCTTGGCCCCGTCACAGCCCTGTGTTGTATGTCCGACAACAGGCAGTGCACATGAACTCCCTCTCCTACACCTACCACCTACGCCCGCTCTTTTTCACCCAACGTGGAGTTTCATTACAACAGGATATCCTGTACATTTTACGTTTCCTTCATTTGTGCAGCAGATGTGCCGAATTGGCAGAGAGAGAGAGAGGTAGAGAGAGAGAGAGAGAGAGAGACAGAGAGAGAGAGAGGGAAGGAGGCAGGGAGAGAGAGATGGAGAGAAATGGAAATGCCCTCAGTTAACCAATAAAAAAATACCTAACTACCACTTCAACATCCATGTGTTTCCTCTTTTCTCTTCGTGTTAACTCGCATGTCTGTTCACTTCCACTCTGCCGCATCCCCAGAGTGACGGCACACTCGGGCTGCTGTGGCTCCTGCCTAAGGGCGATGGGGCTTATGGCCCTGCTGGCCTTGCAGGTTCATGGCCAGAGGCCTTTCCTCCCCATCGATTCCAACCAAACCTCAATGCCATGTTTCTTTGATGAATTCTGTCTACATTAATCAGCGTGAGTTACACTCCACCTCGATCGATGCTGTCCTCAAAGAACAAGGAGCGAGGACGGGCTCTGCGGTTAGAGTCATCGAAGGGACCTTTCGGTGTGAGTGTCTGGAGAAGGCCAAGTTTTTCCTTGAAATATTGTGGAATTTTAGAGATCACATAACAGAGCTTACACACCAGTTGCCATCTCGTTGTGTTTGTCTCCTTTCTTTTGCATACATAAGCACACATACACGCAGACATGCACAGTCACACAAACACACCCCTCTCCCCCCAAAAACACGCACTTACAATCTACTTAAAATATCATTTGTTTACACCCCCCACCAAAAAGTCCCAACGCGCTGGAATGTGAGGGGAAAAGCACTCTGAAGCCCCAGTGTGTTTGCAACCCTATAAATAAAGGTGGTGGTGGGGAGTGTGGTTCACCATAATTACACAGGCCCTGTTAAAGCCTGGGCGCGCTCTCTGTCTGTCTGTCTGGCTGCTGGTCCCATTACCAGTCAGGTCCACTCCCATCCACACACACAAGAGCATACACACACACATGCACGCAAACACACACACACACACACACACGCTCAAACACGGAAATGCTTACAGATGGGATGTGGGTCAAAAGTTCTGTTTTTCTACATCCGTCTGGACCATTAAAACGTTGTGACTGCCGACAGCCTATTACATAATTTAGGTTTCAAACAAACAAAGTTTTTGGCACTCAGGATTTGAGAATTGGTTGAGCTTAAAATGTAGAGAAGCTTGATTTTGCTTCAGTCAGACTCGGTGTTTTAGTCACCTCTGATTTGTGTGCGTCACGCTGTTATTCCTTCGTGTGCGTGTGCCTGCGTCCACGATTGGCCACGCCGCAGTGAGTTATTGATGAAGCCTGTAATCAGTTGGCTGATGATGTGGTGTTTTTAGGTCTTAAGTGGACATGCTGCCCCACTGGCTGTTGGGTTGACTCCTCAGAGCCTAGTAATTGAACTCCACATTTCCCCCTCCGTGTAGCAAAAGCCACACTCAGTCAGACCTGATTAGAGTGGCGAGACTCTCTGTTTTTAGTATTCTTTGCTATGTGTATTTTCATCTCTGTGGCGCACATGTTCACATGCTAAACCTCCATCTGGCCGCTGTGAAACGAAGTTCACAGCATTGGAGTTGAGATGTAAACACACATTCACACAGTGTTCTCTTTCTCGCTAAGCTGCAGAGACAGACATTTACCAAACTGTGCTGTATGTCGCATATCTGTACCAGCCAAGAGTGGTGTAATGGTGGTGGTGTGTGTGTATGTGTGTGTGTGTGTGTGTGTGTGTGTGTGTATGCGAGAGAGAGAGTGTGTGTTTGCATGGGTAAATGTGTATAAATGTGCACCTGCATGTGTGTGAATGTGTGTGTGCGTCAGCCAAGATTTCCTTTTCTTACACATGGAGCAGAAGTGCTTTAAGCAGCCAGAACAACACCACAAATTCTATACTCTCTGCCGCATGGTACAATTTGTTCCAAAGCACTTGCCTTGCAGTGCAAATCACAGCCAGCCGGGCAGCTATAGCTAGCTGAGTCTATTACCATCAACAGGCCAACTGCCAGCAGAAGAAACACATCCAACGGTTTTAATACCTTGTTTTCACACAAGCAGTTTTTCACTCCAGCTTATAAAAGCCAAATGACAATAACAATAGTATGTACAAGGAACCCAGATTTTTTTTTTTTTTCGTTCTTTCTTTTTGCTGTAAACCAAAGTCTCCTAAAAGCTGGTGTTATTGTAGCAGACCAGTGGCCCCTGTTCCCCCACCCTGCCTGTCCCCTTGTGGCTTGGCAAGCGCAGCCTGTGGTGTGGGCAGGGTAACACTGGGTACATACAACATGGTCAGCGCTGGATGTTATAGAGCTGCTGTTTGTCTGTACTGTACAATGAGGGCCCTCGGGGAGCACGAGGCCCCGCTCTGCCGTTGTTATCGCTATTGTGCGGGGAAAAAAATGTCACAAATTCCTCGTCGCGCATTAGCCTTTGCCTCAAGATTCTCACAATGCTAAATGTTGGATGATTTTCCCTACAGTCGACAAGGACTGGTGGGAGGAAATTGCAGAGAAGTGTAAGGTTAGTGTGATTACTTGCCCCACATCTCGCCGTCTCTCTAGTCCATTTACCTCAGATGTATTCCTGAGCACTGCAGCAATAATGTATTTTAATGCACCTCGACATGATAAAACTTGACCAGCTGCTGCTACGTACGCCACATTTCAGTATTCAACCCCCACATTTCCGAAGCCTTCCTATGCACCGCTGGGCCTCGAAGCATTAAACATTCAGGAGAGACAAATGAAAGGCTCTCTTAAAAGCACTAACCAATAGGCTTTTACAAGTCTACCCGGCTGCATTCGAATAAAAACCTAGAGTAAAGCGGTCTAGACAGCAGGAAATCCAACTTTGAAAGGATACAACAACAGAAGTTAAATGCTTTCCCCTTCGGTGGTGGCGAATGCATTGTAGTGTATTGTATATATACTCATTTGGTATATTGCTAGGGAGAAATTGAATTGATGCCACAGAGATGCAATATTCAGATCTTAAGGGGGCTGGTAGAGGGTGGCTGGCTGGCAGTAAAGACATATGAATGAAGAATGGAGACTATGTGCGGCTTTTGATGAACGGCGATACATCATCAGGCACCTCAACTGTCTCCAACGCTCAGTATCAACTCTGGTTAACCTAAACAGGGGCAATTACAAATTTCATGAGGGAGATGGAAAAAGTATGAAATTCCTGGTTGGTTTCAGTTCAGAGATGACATTAGTGTCGGACTGTGACTCCAGGAGTATCCAGTGTTTTCTCTCCCCTTTTTCCGTCCCTGTCACTCCATCTGTCTGCGTGCACGTCTGTCTGTCTGTTTCCATTTCGCCTCCTCTAGGTGTCAGTAGAGATGTGCATGAGCGAGGCTGACTTTACTGGCTTGTGTGTGTGTGTATGTGCGTGTGTGTGTTTGTGTGCATGAAAAGTGAAGCTCAGCCTTCCCCTGTGCACTGACAGCCTCAATCCAGTTGCCGTGGTGATATCTTCTCCCAGGTGCATCAGTCACATACTCATCTACACACACACACACACATACACACACATGCACCCTGTTCCCCTCTCTCTCTGTCTGTCTTGCTCTTTCTCTCTCTCTCAAACACACACACACACACACACACGATTGGACACACACCTCTGTCTCTTAGGGCTCTCCTTTACTTCCTCACATGCCTCGACACCCACAGCTGGCTGTGTGCGCCCTTCCCTCCAGTCTCTTAGACAACCATCATTAACACCAGTGTCCCTGAGCTGCGCTGGTGTCAGCCCCTGCATGCCACTCTCTCCCCCTCCACCAGCTACCGTGGACCCTTGCGTTTCAGCAGGTGGCCCCCCACAGCCCTCAACCCCCGGCTCCCCAGCCCCCCCTGCCGCGTACTCGCTAATGAGAGTGAAAATGAGAACAATGGGGAGAGGAGCGCGGGGCCCGCCAGCTCATCTGGGCTCCGTTGATCTTGTTAATTGCGTCCGTGGACGCGCTCCGTTCCCTTTGAAGTGTGTCTGAAGAGTCCGCTTCAGAGACTGGCAATTACCGCACATCATGTAATTGCTGCAAGACAGGCAGCCATATGAGAGAACTCATGTTACTGTATGTGTGCGTCAGCGTCAGGGTGTGCAAGTATGTGTGTGTGCGAGTGAGAGAGAGAGAGAGAGAGAGAAAGTGTGTGTGTGTGTGTGTGAGTGAGGGAGAGAGAGTGAGTGAGGGAGAGTGAGAGAGAGAGAGAGAGAGAGGGAGAGAGAGACTTGTAATGTTGATGGGTGCTTTCCAAGGTGCTGTAATAGCATGTCAAGCAACATCCCATCAAACCACAACACCTTGATAACACAATGTTGATGGCTTTGATGCTACAGACAAGTGCATTTTATAAAATGACTACTTACTACTTTGCTAAGATCAATCTTCAGCGGATCAAAAGAAATTCCTTCCCCTTTGGAATTCAATTAATCCGCTCATTTTTGCAAAGTGCCTTCGCTGTGGTTTTAAGAGGAGACTTTCATGGCCTGTTTACATCCTCAACTTCTGTTTATAAATGTTTCGAGGTCAATGGTGCTTTGTGATTCTTTGTGGCGGGAGCGCTGTTATGTCTCTTCAAAGGCCACGTAAAGTCCCTTTTTTTATGGTTTTCATTCCTAGCCTTGTGGACTGAAACATACAAGGCTGCTTGTGGTTTCCATCATGTCAAGCATGTTCCCACATACTGTAAAGACTGCTGTTGAGGCAAGGTGGAAACTGGCTGCATCAGTGTCAAGCTGCGCTCACATGGCATTTCTTTGTAATGCACGAGCACAAGAGGAACGCTGAGTGACAGCTGTGACCAAGACCTCAGTCCCAAATGGAAGACAAACTGCATGTGTATGAAAATCACTTACTGTAACACCCAGATTGTTATCTGTGCAATGGAGTGAGCAGAATTGGAGTGTATGAATTGCCCTCTCCTTTTTCAGAATAACTCTGAGGATGTAGTAAAATCGACGCCAAATAAAATGTGACCCTCTGTCACCGCTGACATTCTGTTTCCTGCACTTACATTTCCTTTCCTCACTCTTTCACTCTGTCAGCTGCTTTTTCTCTTGACCGACTCCATCAACTCACATCTGTCCTTCTCCTGAAGCCACCTTTACCCTCTTTGACACATTTTATCCCTCTTTTGTTCCTTCCCGATCCGATTTGACTGTCTGTCTTTTTATCTATCTATCTGTCTATCTCTCCATCTAATGCCTCGAACAAAGGTTGAACGCTCTTTAGGATTCCCCTCTGTGCTGTACAGTAATATATTTCAAAAGAAAAAATCCCACTGTTCCGTACAAAAGACCAAGCTGAAATAAGCTGCCAACATGCTCTGAGCTACCGAGCCTCACACTCGCCCTGCTTTCCCATAAATCAGATAATGTTACAGTAGCACGCCGCTGTGCTTTGTGAGAGACACAGATATAGCAAGGCAACCCTGTGCTCCCACTCCCACGTCTGAATACTATTGAAAGTGGTGCAGATGAAATGTACCACTTGGGGCTAACTACAGCTGTAAGATAAATACCATACCACATACTGCTTTGACGGTAGACAGGGATTTGTCTCTGTGTGATAGACCACAAGTGTTGGCTCACACACACACACACACACAAAAGCGCACTCACAGACAGATGTACAAAGGTTGCACAATGAAGTTACAATGAGGCATGTGGGATCATGTCTAACATTATATTACAGTAAACTGTAGCAGTATACAACTGTACGCCCTCTCCCACCTTGATGAACATAAACCATATCTTGTTAACTCATCCCCTGAAAAACACAGTGTTGCAACATCATGGTCGTCTTCAAACAGATTGTGTAATCAAGCTACATGCTTCCAATCAACAAACCAACTTTACAAATGAATTTACACCACCTGGGCCTGACAGAGGTACTCTTTTAACTTCACCTTTGTCTTCCAGTCATGTTGCTAATGCTTACATCCTTGTAAATATAAATGTCTTGACATCTCTGACAAGTCAATCAAGATCTTACGTGACACGTTTGTTTCCAGACAAGATAATACAGATAATTTTAAAAAAGCAGTTAAGCAATAATAAGTAATAGGGAAGGCACACTAGGTAACTTGAAGTCTAAATCAAAATCTCAAAATGACTTCATGTCTGAAAGGTCTGCATCCATGTGCCAACAGTCCTAAAGTTTTCATCCCATTTGAATCCTGCTACCAGGGGAGTTCAATGATGAGCACGGCTTTGATGAGGGAGGAGAGACTACTCAGTAAAATCACCTGATGTACTCTTTGGTTGGACTGAAAGACACCCTCAGTTTTTGAAGTATATTCTTGCATCCATGATGTGTTTAACAGAGGAGCAAATCAACTGCAGGACAGAGGACAGACAAAGATCTTGGATGTTTGCTTTGCCAGTCGAGGAGTCATCCGGTTGATACTTTGCTGACTAGAATGAGTGGAAAGCCCCAAGATTCATTGCAAGAAGGACGCATCAGGTCTAAACAGAGCTGCAGCGAACAGTGCAATCCAATCAACAGTGCTGCTGCAGCCACTTGACCAGAACAGATCCAGCAACACTTCTCTGAATCAATTACATAAACAATGATGTCTGTGCGGCCCATGTCAAGCTCTGAGGATTTGTTTTCCAGAACGTTCCCTTTCTTCTTCAGATATTCACTTGACAATCACCCTCTGTCTCGCAGACAAATTATTAAGTTGAGGTTTTGCCACACCTGTTTTCTACAAGAGGGGTTGAGTTAGATGAGTTTCTTAAAAGTTCTGCCAGGCAAATCAACCGCTAAACAATAACTACATCTCATAAAATATACCTGTCTTCCAGATAAGTTACTGAAAGTATTCTCTAGCACAACTGTTTGGCCTCAAGATGAGTTACTTATTCTCTGTTCACGCCATAGTGTTATATAACTGTCAATATAAGCTGCCTACTTGGAAAAACCTGTTCATGTCTTCTCACTACTTGTGTTTACTACCTGGAAACTTGAGATTTGCCACTTCTGCATGATTTCTCAACATCAACACAGAAGATTTTGACAAGCATGGAGTTCATCATAGAATCATCGTGTGTAAAAAATCAAAAAAGGACACAATAACAATAAAAAGGAAACAATAATGCCACTTGTTATAGGTCCCTTGACAGTCTATATCAGCCTCTATGTTTCACTTTTCTACACATTTACTCAGTTCATTTATATGATAGGCTACTGTTTAAGGTTTAGTGTTGTTGCCTTGTTGTTAGCTGTGGCAGTTCGGTGTCAACCTGAACCGGACATATGAACACTGTTGAGTCATCAAGATGAGGTGACAAGCTGAGCTTCTGATCTCTCCTACATGGCGTGAATGTGGCATGAAAGTCCTGCCAGACAACTCCGTGGATGCAGCTGAGCAAAAAAAAAAAAAAAAAAAAAAAAAAAAAAAAAAAGAAGAGGAAGACAAAAGAAAAAAACTACAACATTGTCTATCCTCTGAAATTGTCTCCAAGCTTACATGTTCAAGCTTGCTTTACACCATAAAGTATGTATGTGGTATTACAATGCATGCACTTCACAAAGATGCCCTCAGGTCCCCTCATCTGTTAGCGTTTCCGGGGAAATATTAACAAGTTACCCATGGTGCTGACCCTCGTCTGTGAGAGTTGAGGGCTTAAACACGCTTTGAAGAAGGGGAGGAGGTCAATGGAAAGAACAGGATGAGGATAATTACTCCATCGATACAACAGCCCTCATGAGACATGCAGATGCACAGGACCAGGTCACAGGGCTGAGTGAGAGAGAGAGAGACAGAAACAGAAACAGTGTGTGATTGCACATGATTTACAGTATATATTTTCTTACTTTGACTGTTTTAGTACTGCGTCCATGCCAGATCCTTCATTATTCCTGCACATGGACACACACAAGCATAAAAAAATGCAAATACACACACACACACACACTCCTAGAAAGGAGGCAAGGGAAAAAAGGATTGCACCGAGGCGGCTTGCCGAGGGGCGGCCGGCCAAGAGAGCAGGAGAGAGAGACAGACAGAGAGAGAGAGGGGGGCAGGAGAGAGAGTGAGAACAAGGGAAAGAGACCGGGAGAGAGGGGCAGGAAAGTCCTTACATAGCCAGCAGGAAGAGCTGTGTCAGGGCAGGAAGCTCCTTGTTTGGGCATGGAGGTTTCCTGGCTGGCTGGGGAGACTGACATTTCCTCTGCTGGTTGGCTCCTGGAGCAGGGATCACATGAAGGCTGGAGGGAGGCTGCAGGGGTGGCGGGCCGCCGTCTGGGCTGGGCTGGGCCCGCTCTCTGATTTCAGCTCCCTGCTTCCAGCAGCGCTCCCTCCCTCCCACCGTCCCTCCCTCCCTCTCTGCACAGCCCACAGTCAGTACCTCATTACTGTCGCAGACACTTCACACAGCCGCATTCATGGCTTGTGCTCATAATGCACAACAGCGTATAATGTAACACAGCACGCACTGTGCTGTTGTGTTGCTCGCTAAGCACAGCCATGCTTTGTCTGTATAAAGGAGTTGAGATTGTGTTGTGTCGGCAGGCTACATGTTGCATCTGCAGAGACTATTCAGGCTTTGTGACAGCTTCACTTCTGCAATGAACTTAACACAACATCTTATATTCAGCAAAACTTCTATAATGCATTTAACCCTCTTGTTACCTT
>NC_043989.1:19960166-19970166 GCF_902150065.1 Myripristis murdjan
TAAATTTCAATTTGAAAACAAGCCTGAATTACGGTGAACCGGTACAATAACTGACTGATTGCCAGCATTCCATTAAATTTTCTTGTTAAGATTGGCTTTATCATGATTTAGTGCTGTCAGAAGCTGTGATATGTGCAGTTGGAAGCCATCTGATGTCGAACACACATCATGATCTGCCTGATAAGAGCAGTCAAGGCACTAAGAGGCATGACTGTATTTATTTACCCTGCCACAGAGGCCCTGCTCTGGGATTGCATATGATATCCAGGCTCACAGACAGAAAAGAAAACAACACAAGCCCGTTACTGGCCTTGACACATAAAGACTTATGAGGGCCTGTTTGCATTTCAGAGCCACCCAGGTGCCTTTTGTAAAGCTGTAGTGTACTCGATGCCGAGCTGAAGAGGTGTCGTGTTTGGAGGTACTTAAGCATGCACTGTTTTGTTGTCTTTTCAAAGCAACACACTTCAAACAAGCATAGCTTATTAAATAGATCCAAAGTTGCCAGGACACCTGTAGATAAGGCGTGTGAAAGTGATAACGGCAAAGTCTCCTTTGTGGTGAAAATAATTACAAGGAGTGTGCATCCTTGAGAGTTGTCCTGTTGTTTAAGCAGGTATGGCTGACAAACACGCAAAAGCTTCACAATATAAATTCTAACTGGTGGAAAGCAAATTGTGGCATCTTGATAATTTGTTGCATGTTAGCTTTTGTGTGTGTGTGTGTGTGTGTGTATGTGTGTGTGTGTGTGTAAAAACAGAGAATCCCACCAGGCTGACCAACAGCCTGGTGCAACGTCTGACAGCATGAGGAGATAATTGAATGATGCAGACCGTCTGATGTCAGAGCTGGCCATCAAACCCATCTGAATCTTTCGACAAGAAGATTTCAAAATGTTACCATCATGTCCAGGCCTGTCATAGTGAACAACACTATTTGTTTAGTCCTGTAATATGCCTCAGACAAACCCTGACCCGAAAACCAGGTCTGTGTAAATGTTGCAATGTCGCTGTAATGTAACCGTGTGCAGGCTGGAAACCGTGTGGGTTAAAAATAGCTTACGTTTCCCTAAAGACTCAACAGGTGTCGAGTGCATGAGGCAGAGCAGGAGAAAACACCTGACGATCGTCTCAGCGTTCCCTATTGGCAAGATAAAAAAGCCATCCAAGCTGTGATGAAGCTCTGAACATGAGATCAATGGAGCATATTTAAAAGACATTAGAGAGCAGTCCTCGTGTCACACTCCTGTGATAAAGTACAGGAATCTAGCCTTGCAGCGTGTTGTATGGAGCGTCTATGAAGGCGATCCTCCAGTGTTTTTCCTCCGGTGTTTAATCTCCATGTAGAGGTGAACGATGGAGGACAGTGCGGGGTGTCGGCGCGCTAAGCCGGGCTCTGCCTCGTCCTGCGTGGCGCCGGGCCTCACAGTGGCCCGTGCAGAAGATGTCACAGGGCGAGGGCAGAGGAGAACAGATAGCTGCCGGCCCCGGAGCCCCTCATTCACTCCCTAACTTGCTCACATTAAAGAGAGCTCTAATCACTGCGGGGACTTGGCCAGTGATGTGCTTATCAAACGGCATATTTCAAAAAGGCATCTTAAAAGGCCCGAGGGCGAAGAGGCAATAAGAGCACATTTGTATGTGGATGAAAGGAAAAAGTGTAGACAGACCTTGCATCAGAATACAGAGGGGGGAGATCATTAGCATCTCCAGTAAAATATGCACTACTGGAGAGAGAAATAAAGAGAGAGAGAGAGAGAGAGAGAGAGAGAGAGAGAGAGAGGTGGTAGTGGGGTGCGGCTGGGAGAGGGGGGCTGAGGGAAAGAGTGACTCTTTTCGCCATTCGTCTTTTTTTGTTTTACACAGTTCCCCAAAAAGAATAAGAGAACAAACACATTTTTGAACAAAGGCAGGGCTCTTGAAGTGGAAGCCCATTGGGGGCGTGAGGTGGCTCCGTTGTGGGTTAGAACAGAGTGAAGCCACAACGCAATCGCACTCCCAGCTCCTCTCCCCCCGTCTCCCCGGCTCCTCTCCCACTTCCCTAAACA
Source organism: Myripristis murdjan (assembly GCF_902150065.1). Classification (NCBI taxonomy): domain Eukaryota; kingdom Metazoa; phylum Chordata; class Actinopteri; order Holocentriformes; family Holocentridae; genus Myripristis; species Myripristis murdjan. Next base: position 19,962,214 of record NC_043989.1, read on the forward strand.
GAACAGGCCCAGCGCGTGAGCTTTGATATGCGAGGAACAGCCGCTCCGCTGCCTTGAATCAGAGCAAAGGGGATATTATGGGATCCACAAATCCCTGACACTTTGAGAGATACTGGCCCTCTATCTTCTTGCTGGAGCATTGGTTATGGACTGTGACAAAGTCAGCCCATTACTTCCCCTGTGCAGCCAGTGCTGTTTGAGATATTACCCTTTCATGCCTCTACATGACAAAGATCACTCCACAAAAGAGACCTAGAGAAGCACAGCCCGTGGCTTTCACACTGGCTGAAAGACTTTCCTGAAATCATAGTGGCATGAGAAACTTTGAATCGATGGAGATGCCGCTGAATGGCTCTTGATTTGCAGCCAGGGACCAAAATAATGTTGTAAACAAAGACAGGAAATGGCAGATTTCAGGCTGTAAAGGAGCTGGAGATTTTCTCCCCCCAAAAAGTTGGATGTGCGTCTGAGTGAGGCACATCATGATTTAAACATCAACGTGATTTAGATCCTTGAAACTCCAGCGGAGAGATCAACTGCAACGCTGATTTGTGTTTGTGTGATTCAGTATATCCTGTTGTGTGGTGTGTATGTCAATTATTTATTGAGCTGCTGCGATGATGTAGATATCTTACCAGAAAAATGGGCCAGTGTTGTCTTCCACTGGTACTGTTTGTTTGATGGCTTTTGCTCTATTGTCTGGGAGTATCTCCATATGTATGTACACAAGAAAGCACATGCACACACACAAAATGCAGACAGCGAATCCGTGTGTGTGTGTATGTGTGTGTCAGCGGATGAAGGGAGCAGAGTGTCCAGGTGGAGCCGTTTCTTAGGGACACTGAGTGTTAACCAGGGAAATACAAAGGTGCACAACTGCTGCTAACATGGCAGATTTCACACAACTACACACACACACACACACACCTATCACAGCCGTAACACACACAGCAGGAAACAACTCCATTAGTCTGTAGACTTACTACAGACACTGTGTATCTCGCACACAAATGCCAGCATGCACGCGTGTACACATATATACACACACACACACACACACATGCACACCTCATCAGACCCAATTTGGAAAGTCAATTTGGGATCAGGAGACCAATTACCTTAATTATTTTCCTTTCCCTCCATCACTCTCTTCCACTTGTTTTCCTGCTTTCTATTTTAGCTGTGTTTGCATTTGTGAGTATTTTAGTTTAGTCTATTTCACAACACAAAATTACTCCAAAACTCTGGGAGTAAACTTAGGACGGCTCTTGTCTACATAGGCTGGAAACCAACTTCTTTTTATTTCCTTATTCAAACATGTAGCAAGAATTCCTTGCCTAGCGAGCAGCAGCAGAATCGATGAATAATGATGGTGCGTATAAGCTGTTATTATACTCTGCATGAAAACCAAAAGAAACAACAGTTAAACCTTCAGGGCCAGTTTGTTCAGTTGCACCACTGCAACAATAAAAATTTAGCCGAGACACATATTGCTCAATTGCGTTCACAATTGCTTGTTCAATGCAAAGTGACAGCATCTCGCCGGCCACGTTGGTGGAAAACAAGGTAATTATCATGTGACAGATTTCACCTGCACTCTGTGCAATTAACCCCGTACATGTCTAAACACAGTGTTCACAAAAACAGCTGGTTAAAAATATCCTCGTTTTCAAATAATCTGTTTCACTAACATCATAAAGGAGGAGAACAAATATTTATTTTGACTAAAAAGATTACATTTCTGGAAGGTTGTGTAACCAACAGTGTGCATCACAAAATCTAAAACGAAAAGGAAAATTAGATAAGCGTAATATCTCCAAGAGCATGTTTGATCTTGATAAGAATTCCCCATTTACTGTGTTTATAGGCATGGGAGTCATGCGTGCGCTTTATCATTAATAGAGAGTTCAATTGGAGAACAGCGATAGAGTCGCGTAAAATTATGCTGTGCAGATTTTCCTCAAATTAAAGAGTAGGTCTCTGTGATGTGAAACTGCGGTAAAATCTACTTATACATGGCATGCAATTAACATGTGAGATTATGGAATATATAATGCTCATGTATGAGAGATTAGAATGAAGGATGCACAGGAGGAGATGAAAGATGAGAGGGGAAATGCAATGAGGACGTTTCTCTGTGAAACAGATTGAAGTACCAATGGAAATATTTGAAACACTGTACTCAATAATCAAAGGATGAAAACAAATATACATATATATTCATATTTTATTTATATTTCATTTCTGGGAGGATATCTTGTACACCAAATATCCCATTGGCAGTTAAGCGCATTCAATGTGTTTAGAAGCCAGAAACAGTCACTTGGTTTAACAAACACAAATACAAAATAAAGATAACCACAAAATAATGAACTGCATGTATATAACATACAAAAAAATCCCATGCCTACTCAGTAGGTAACTTCAACATTCCAGCTCTTGAAGATGTGGATATTTACATTTAAGTTTTACAAAAATATAGTTTAGAATTTTTCTCCTTTTTTGCTTACATTCTAATGAAATGAAGCGGTGCCCTCATACCTCATCCCTTTTTCCTCCCTCTGAGTATGACTTACATTCTGTAACAAAAATATCCCCTCAACCCTTAAGGCGAGATGCAGTGCATCCTCTCTCGCGCTCAGCCTCAGTCACAACATCAGCAAGGCTTCACAAAAGGCACCAAATAACGAGAACGTTTGTCTTGTTTTGATTTTTAAAAGTTTTTTTTTTTTCTTCTCTCTATTTTTCCATATAACACATATGTCACATGTGAGAAAGAGAGAAAGAGATAGTACCAGTGGATGATATTTACAAACAGAAAGTAACATCACTCTTACTCATGCTTGAATACTTAAGTGCTTTTTTTTCAAACAATGTCAAAACGTATCACAGCATCATCACTACATAATAGAGAAAGTATGTAGAAAATATGGCCCTGCTCACTTCAAATAATACAATGCAAATATGCAAATAAGTTTTCACATCAATGGTACCAAAGTATGATAAAAACAAAACATGGCACATTTACAATATACATATAGGGTAGCTTATGTATATCATTCAATGTCTTTTGTACGTATGAATGCCTGCTAGGGTGAATGTGCCTTAGCACCACAACTGCTGGCAATGTTCTTTCGATCTGTTTGTCTCTAGGTTTTTGTGTACGGTAATAGTAGAGACCTGTCAATGCCTGTTACTGCTCTATCTTTTGAGTCCCTTATGCATTTGAAGTGCTGCATTTGCTTTACAGAGATGAAAAAAATCCCTTTTTATCTGCTATTGTCTTTGCCCAGTCCTTGACATGTGTTTTTTTTTCTTCCTTTTTTTTTTTTTCTCTCGCTTTCAGGTAAATCTCAAGATTCACCTAACACTGCACAGGGAGCAGACAGAAAAGTGCTTTTTGGAGGGGAAAAACAAAGTCTTTTGATGCTGATTTCTTTCCCCTCAAAGAAACTTAAGGAAGGAGAGGTGAGGAGAGAATAAAAAAAGTGTTTTTCTCTTTGCTCTTCCTTAGCAGATCTCGATTGTCCTTGGGGAAAGAGTGGTCTGCATGTCTGATAGCGGGGTGGGGACCGGGGAGCTGTAGATGTTGGAGGCGACAGAGGAGGGGAAGGAGGAGGTGACCTGGGACTGAAAGGTGCTGGACATGGATACTGACGGGTAGGTGGTGGCAACGGAAGGAGAAGGGTAGGAAGTGTGGACTGGCGAGGAGTAGCAGGAGGTGACAGGAGAGGGGTACGAGGAAACTGGGGAGGGGTAGGAGGTGATGGGAGAGGGGTAGCTGGAGGCCGGTGAGGCAGCTGACACTGGCGCTGCTGTCACCACCACCGCTCCTCCCTTCTCCGCTTTCTTGTCCTTCTGCCGTAGGTGGATCTTTGTGTGCCTCTTCCTCTCATCGCTGCGGGCAAACTTGCGTCCACAGATCTCGCAGGCAAAGGGCTTCTCGCCGGTGTGCGTGCGAATGTGCGTTGTCAGGTGGTCACTGCGGCTGAAGTTGCGCATGCAGATGCGGCACTGGAAGGGCTTCTGGCCCGTGTGGATGCGGATGTGACGCGTCAGCTCGTCGGAGCGTGAGAAGCGGCGGTCACAGGTCTCCACGGGGCAAGCGTAGGGCCGCTCGTGGGGAGGGGTCTTGCTCGGCCGTGTGGGGTATTTGCGCATGCGGCTAGGCTTGATCAGCTGAGACTGGTAGACGCTCTTCAGGTCCTGGGAACCAGTCTGGGTGGCAAAGGCTTTGATGGTGGACAGAGGAGTGAGGGAGGGCTGCCCTGACTGACTCTGGAAGGGCTTCTGGTCTGGTGGAACCAGGCTGATCTCTCCCTGCTGCTGAGGGAAAAGGTAGTCAGGAATCATAGGCACAGGGAAGCTCGTGCTGCAGGTCTTGCCGTTGGGGTAGGCAGGAGGAGGGTACTGGAGTGAGGCTCCGGCTGAGCTGGGGAAGGCCTGCCCCTGGTCTGGGAAGATGTCGGGGTTGGGGCTGGAGTAGGTGGGGGCGGCTGAGTAGATGGGGTTGGGCTCACTGTGGTGGATGGAGCAACTGAGGCTGGAGCTCTGAGAAGAGGAGGAGGTAGAAGAGGAGGAAGAGGAGGAGGACGGGACAGAGGAAGAGGAGGATGAGGTGGTCTGTGAGGCGGCAGAGGAAGAGGTGGAGCTTGGCGGGGGGTTGATGCCCACCAGGCCACTGACCAAGCTGAAGAGGGGCTCCGCCCAGAGGCTGTTGCTGCAGGTGGTGGCAGGCTCCAGGGTGAAGCGGCCTGTGTAGGAGATGGGGGGCAGCCTCTGGGTGGGGTAGGTCTGCTCCGCCATCGGTTTCTCACAGTTGAGGGAGATATCAGGTAACGTATCTACAGGGAGCAGAGAGAAAGAGAGGGCATTAATCAAGCTGTCAATATCCAGAGGGGAGGGAGAGGGAAATCCTGCCAGAGCAGTGGACAGTGTGTCACCCCTCTCCAATGTCACAGATCAGTGGGTGTCCATGCGGAGAAACCCCCCCAGCTAAACTCTTTTCCCCACAACTCCTAAATTGTCTCTTCCAACCCTGAAAGGAGCTGCTTTGCAAGCTTAACCGTTCCACACATGCATTTTTCCTCCTCTCACTTTCTCGATCGTTCTTTCATTCTTTCTCTCTTCCTCCCTCGCACACACTCACCAATGCACACAAACACACACACACACACACACACACAGACACACACACACACACACACACATTCTCTGAAGCCCATCACATAGCCTAAAGCAATTGATTACCGAAACTGCAGTTCAGCTGGTTTTAGGAATGCAATTTGAATTGAGCTGTAGGAGTGTCTAGAGGTATGCAGTGACTGAGCACTGTTTGAATCCTCTGAGAGTCGATAGGGATTTGGAGCTATCAGTAAATTTGCATTAAGTCTGATGTTTTTAATTTTGCACTTTTTATATTAGTTTGACAATATTTTTGTATTTTTGCTATGATGTTTTAGGTCCAGTCAGCTCAAATTGAAATCTACTTGTAGCTTGTATTACCACTGTACATTTAATTTCTTAACACTTACCAATTTTCTGTCTAAAAACAAATTAAGATAGACTTCTACATCTAGATCTCATCATATCAACTACATTTGTAGGGTAAAACCCTGAGCTGAAATTGAATTAATAATAGGCAGCTGAGCACAAATAATGATCAAAGTTATGCAACTATTTATTCCTGCCATGAACTCTAGTCTTGGTTCAATGTAGACCAGCAGCTGTTTAGTTTTTCCTGAGCAGTTCATATATAAATGCAGTACAGAGAGTCAGAGGAAAAAGCTCCAGCTCTTACCTCCAGCAAGGTGGTCGTACTGGTCTCCTGGCTCCCCCGAGCCAAAGCCTGCCCCTTCGGGTGCGGAGGCGGTGAGGAAGGGGGTCCCCGCAGAGCTGAGCATCATCATCTCCTCCAGCTTTGGGTAGTTATCCATGGGGGAGTGAGGGAAGCTCAGAGGGTCTGAGATCTGCAGGGCTGGAAGGATCATCTCGGTCTTGGCTGCAGCCATCCTCCGCCGGTGCTGGAGCTGATATGCTGAGGCTGCGTTGGCGGCTGGAGAGGAGTGCAGGGAGGCTGGGTGCACGCTGGCAGAGTGGTGCCTCACAGGTGGAGGGAATCACTAGTCCAGCTCAGGCGACACTTCTGCTGATGCCGAGGAAGAAGGGGATGCTTTTCTCTTCCTCGCTCCGTGTCTCTCCTTCTCCAGTTGTCTTCTTGTTTCCCCTTTTTTCTCAGAAATGAGTAAAGATCCACTTGACTTTTTTTCTTTTTCTTTTTTCAAAAAAGATCAAAAGTGTCCTTTTTACTCATTCCCTAAGATTAAGCAAAATCAATCAATAAAATTAGTCTTGATTTGCTCAAGATGCATTAGAGGATTTATCCAATTAGGTGTCTGACCCTCTTGGATGGAGTGTTGTTTTGAATTCACTTTTACTTTTTGTGTGAAATGTCTGAGTTAGGGAGTTCTATGGCTATGTGTTTGTCTGTCTATCTCTGCTCTAACAGTTGCTCTTGTGGGCTCTCAGGGCTCTCTCTCTGTTCAGAGGTTTCCCTGCGTCTTATATACCCTCTTGCCGTGACGTAGATGTCCATATTTGGATTGGAGGAAGCCCATATTTAGGCACTGCAGTGGAGGACACATGACGCTGGCCTGGGGGAAAGCAGAGAGAGGAGACTTTATATTAAGCTCTCGCAGTAAATTGCGAAGACATAGCCGCTCTTCCTCTGTCCCGAATCAATGTATGTTCATAGCAGTATTGCTCCTTGACAACGCGGCATAATTCATGCTCTCTCCCCGTCGCCCCGTAGGTTTGAATCGGATTTCCCATCTGTGCAGCAGGCTGCGCGCTTGCCGGAAAGCCCTGCTCCGCCGTGCCTTATAAGGTCGTGACTACATAAGGACCTATTCCGGTGGGTTTCCATTTCCCTGCCCTTATTTGGAGCTTCCTGAGGCAGCGCTGATCGCTGCTTGGCAGTGAATGAGAGGTTGGAGCGCAAATCATGTCCAGCGCTCTCACAATAAGTAATGTCAGCACCAGGATCCTGTGAGTCTGTTCTGAAGCACAGCCGCACACCGGCTACATCTGGACTAAAACATTGTGCCGCCCTTAAAAAAATCTGTGCATCAAACCAGCTGCTGTAGGCACATAGTGAACGGTTATTATACAGTTTTAGACGAGTCTCTGCAAGAACAGCAGGAGCGTTTCTGCCGTGAATGATTAAATGAAGACTGAAAGATGTTTGTGATTTTTCAGGATTTCGCTGTTTTTGGTTGCTTATAAACATTACTGTTTGCAGTCTAAATAGTTCATGAACAAGAAATAAAAACAAACATTGTGTTATATTTAGGCTGCCATAAACATTTCCCCCTATATTTTGAATATTAATTTGGCCTTAGTCTAATGTTTGTGCGAAATATGACCATGCCTTCCAAATATTTTTTGGCATAGGCTAGTTGTACAAATAGTGTACAAACTCAGTTGGCTGGCAGCAAACTTCCTCCAAATTAACTTTCCATCTTTAGCATTACTGGCTGTTCTCCGTTTTGTCATTGATTAATGAGAACGGATAGCCGCGGATGCTGACGAGGTGCGGGGCGATCCGTCTAATTGAGGGGTGTCCCCGGCTCAATATTCGGGGAATCTCTCTGCCACTCAGCGGCCTAATGGGCCGCATTAACAACGCTGTGCACAGCTGCCAGGACGCCTGCGGGATACCGATGTTCCCCCCGGCTGCTCCAACTTCGGCTGGCGCGCCAGCACTCTTCGGTGGATGCTGACGGGAAATCGATGTGTTTCCCTTGCTGCTGACTGAATGTATATGCGAGCAAGCTCATTGGTAAACACAGTGTGCTGGATACAGTAAAAGGAGATCAGAGAGAGAGAGAGAGAGAGAGAGAGAGAGAGAGAGAGAGAGAGAGAGAGAGAAAGAGAGGGCAGAGGGACAGTGTT